>NW_021297223.1:0-4332 GCF_002162155.2 Triticum dicoccoides
GATGGATGGTGGAAGTGGGCTGAACTTATTGTATGCAGACACATTGAAAGGTATGGGCATTCCGATGTCCCGACTGAGCACTAGTAACATGAGCTTCCATGGAGTTATACCAGGGAAGAAGGCCGAGTCACTCGGCCAGATAGCTTTGGACGTAGTGTTTGGTGATTCGAAGCATTTTCGCAAAGAAAAGTTGACGTTTGAGGTCGTGGATTTTCAAAGTGCATATCATGCCATTTTGGGGAGACCAGCCTATGCACGGTTCATGGCTCGACCATGTTACGTGTACCTCAAACTGAAGATGCCCGGTCCCAAAGGTGTGATCACTGTCACCGGTGATAGGAAAAAGGCAGAGGAGTGCTTTCAGAAGGGCTCCAAGATTGCCGATTCCCAAGTGACAGCGGTCGAGTTCGAAGAATACAAGCAAAACGCAGATCCGAATGACTTGCTGCGATCCAAGAAGCCCGCCACAGAGTCTGCATTCCAGTCGTCCGGTGAGACGAAGCCTGTTCACATTCACCCGACCGACCCCGAAGCAGCTCCGACCCGCATCTCCACAACACTCGACCCAAAATAGGAAGAAGCGCTCATCCAGTTCCTCCGTGAGAACTGGGACATTTTTGCATGGAAGCCCGCTGACATGCCAGGTGTTCCCAGGGGACTGGCTGAGCATCGCCTAAGAGTTGACTCGTCTGCAAAGCCAGTCAAAGAGCATCTTCGGCGGTCCGCCGTCCAGAAGAGAAAGGCCATCGGTGAAGAAGTGGCTCGACTGTTGGCGGCAGGATTTATCCGAGAGATATACCACTCCGAGTGGCTCGCTAATGTCGTCATGGTTCCTAAGAAGGACAAGTCGCTCCGAATGTGCATTGATTTCAAGCACATCAACCGGGCCTGCCCGAAAGATCACTTTCCTCTCCCTCGCATAGATCAAATTGTTGACTCGACCGCGGGATGCGAGAGGTTGTCTTTTTTAGATGCTTACTCCGGGTACCACCAGATCCGTCTGTACGGGCCCGATGAGGTAAAAACAGCTTTCATCACTCCATTCGGGTGCTTCTGCTATATCACCATGCCATTCGGCCTCAAGAATGCCGGAGCCACATTTATGCGAATGATTCAGAAGTGTCTACTCACCCAAATCAGTCGGAATGTGGAAGCTTATATGGATGATATTGTTGTCAAGTCACGAAAAGGTTCCGACCTGCTCGCTGACCTCGCCGAAACATTTGCCAACCTCAGAAGGTATGATATCAAGCTCAATCCATCAAAGTGCACATTTGGAGTTCCTGGTGGCAAGTTACTCGGTTTTCTCGTCTCCGAACGGGGAATCGACGCTAACCCAGAGAAGATTGGCACTATTCTCCGAATGAAACGCCCTGTGCGAGTGCACGATGTCCAGAAACTTACTGGATGCTTGGCCGCATTAAGTCGATTCATCTCACGACTCGGTGAAAAGGCACTGCCTCTTTACCGACTGATGAAGAAGGCTGACAAGTTCGAGTGGACTCCAGAAGCTGATGCAGCGTTTGCCGAGCTAAAAGCTCTGCTCTCCACCCAGCTGGTGCTTGCTGCTCCAATCAGCAAAGAGCCTCTGTTGCTCTACATCGCAGCCACAGGACAAGTTGTCAGTACTGTGCTAACGGTCGAGCGGGAAGAAGAAGGAAAAGCTCTCAAAGTTCAGCGCCCAGTGTATTATTTGTCTGAAGTCTTGACTCCATCCAAGCAGAGATATCCTCATTATCAGAAGCTTGTGTATGGAATATACATGACCACAAAGAAGGTTGCTCATTATTTCTCTGACCATTCCATCACAGTCGTCAGCGACGCTCCACTATCAGAGATTTTGCACAACAGAGACGCAACTGGTCGAGTGGCCAAATGGGCGATTGAACTTCTTCCCCTTGATATCAAGTTTGAGGCAAAGAAAGCCATTAAGTCCCAGACGATAGCAGATTTCCTCGCCGAGTGGATTGAACAACAGCAGCCGACTGAAGTTCAATCGGAGCATTGGACCATGTTTTTCGATGGCTCTAAGATGTTGAATGGTTCCGGTGCTGGGGTTGTCCTGGTTTCCCCCAGAGGAGATAAGCTCAGATATGTGCTCCAGATTCACTTTGATTCCTCCAACAATGAGGCAGAATATGAGGCCCTCCTATATGGGTTGCGCATGGCCATTTCACTCGGCGTCCGTCGCCTAATGGTCTATGGCGACTCGGATTTAGTGGTCAATCAGGTGATGAAAGAGTGGGACGTGAGAAGCCCAGCCATGACTGGATACTGCAGTGCAGTGAGGAAGCTGGAGAAGAAGTTCGAGGGGTTGGAGCTCCATCATATACCCCGACTGAAAAATCAAGCAGCTGATGATCTAGCAAAGATAGGTTCCAAGAGAGAAGCCATTCCGAGTGGTGCGTTCTTGGAGCATATACACACTCCGTCAGTCAAAGAAGATCCTTTCACCGAAGAAACTCCGCAGCCCAAGGGCGCCACAGATCCGACTGAAGTTGAAGTCCCAGCGGTGGTCGACTTGATCATGGAGGTTTTGGTGGTCATTCCCGAATGGACGATTCCGTATGTCGCATATATCTTGAGGAAAGAGCTTCCGGAGGATGAGGAAGAGGCTCGACAGATCGTCCGTCGATCTAAGGCCTTTACCGTAATCAAAGGACAATTATACAGAGAAAGCGCGACTGGAGTCGGTCAGAAGTGCATAACACCAGAAGAAGGTCGACTCATCCTCAATGATATTCACTCGGGGACCTGTGGTCATCATGCGTCCTCTCGGACCATCGTGGCCAAAGCATACCGAGCCGGATTTTACTGGCCCAAGGCGAATGAGATGGCAAAAGAGATAGTAGATAAGTGCGAGGGATGTCAGTTCTACTCGAATATGTCGCACAAGCCTGCGTCAGCTTTGAAGACCATCCCGCTCGTCTGGCCTTTTGCAGTTTGGGGGCTGGACATGATCGGTCCTTTGAGAACAGGACGAAGTGGCTTCACGCATTTACTGGTGGCAGTCGACAAGTTCACCAAGTGGATCGAGGCTAAACCAATCAAGAGCCTTGACACCGGTACTGCTGTTAGCTTCATCAGGGAACTAATATTCAGATATGGAGTCCCGCACAGCATCATTACGGATAATGGGTCAAACTTTGACTCAGAGGAATTCAGAGCTTTCTGCGACTCCCAGGGCACACGGGTCGACTACGCATCAGTCGCCCATCCGCAGTCGAATGGACAAGCAGAGCGAGCTAATGGACTGATTCTCAAGGGACTGAATCCTCGACTGATGCGTGATCTCAAACACGCGGCTGGAGCTTGGGTCGACGAACTTCCATCTGTACTCTGGGGATTGCGGACCACGCCTAATCGGTCGACCGGAAGAACTCCATTCTTCTTGGTCTATGGAGCTGAAGCAGTCTTGCTGAGTGATCTTCTCCACAATGCTCCTCGAGTTGAAATTTACAACGAAGCAGAAGCTGAACAAGCGCGGCAGGACGCAGTCGACCTTTTAGAGGAAGAAAGGGAGATGGCTCTGATCCGGTCGACCATCTACCAACAAGATCTGCGGCGTTTCCACGCCCGAAACGTGAGAGGTCGAGCCATCCAGGAAGGGGATTTGGTTCTCCGAGTGGATCAGCACAAACCACACAAGCTTGCTCCTTCTTGGGAAGGCCCCTTCATCGTCACCAAGGTTCTCCACAACGGGGCGTACCGTCTTTACAACGTCGAGCATAATATCGACGAGCCCCGAGCTTGGAACGCGGAGCTACTCCGCCCGTTTTACACTTAAGCTTTATCACTCGGATGAGTTGCAATAAAGTACTTCTGTAGTTCATGGACCTCAAAATAATAAGTGTCATAGTTCCTCCATAATATCTGTCACTTTTTATTTTTTGTCCAATGAAATTCCCCTCAGTGGGTGACTTAGCCGCGAATCCGTTTCGCCTAAGTTATCAAAATCCTACCGAGTGGTGAGCCAGACTCCCACTCGGAGGCTTATCTGCGAATCCGTTTCGCCTAAGTTATCAAAATCCTACCGAGTGGTAAGCCAGCCTTCCACTCGGAGGCTTAGCTGCAGCCTCGTGCTCGCCTAAGTTATAAAAATCCTACCGAGTGAAGAGCAACCCTCTCACTCGGGGGCTTAGCTGCAGTCCAAGCACTCGCCTAAGTTATAAAAATCCTACCGAGTGAAGAGCAACCCTCTCACTCGGGGGCTTAGCTGCAGTCCAAGCACTCGCCTAAGTTATAAAAATCCTACCGAGTGAAGAGCAACCCTCTCACTCGGGGGCTTAGCTGCAGTCCAAGCACTCGCCTAAGTTATAAAAATCCTACCGA
>NW_021297224.1:0-936 GCF_002162155.2 Triticum dicoccoides
GAAAGTAGTTCATCACAGAAAACTGTTTCAGTGACACCTACACCAGTTAGTGAGGAAGCCAATGATAATGATCATGAAACTTCAGATCAAGATACTGCTGAACCTCGTAGATCAACCAGAGTAAGATCCGCACCAGAGTGGTACGGTAATCCTGTTCTGGAGGTCATGCTACTAGATCATGATGAACCTATGAACTATGAAGAAGCGATGGTGAGCCCAGATTCCGCAAAGTGGCTTGAAGCCATGAAATCTGAGATGGGATCCATGTATGAGAACAAAGTATGGACTTTGGTTGACTTGCCCGATGATCGGCAAGCAATTGAGAATAAATGGATCTTTAAGAAGAAGACTGACGCTGATGGTAATGTTACTGTCTACAAAGCTCGACTTGTCGCAAAAGGTTTTCAGCAAGTTCAAGGAATTGACTACGATGAGACCTTCTCACCCGTAGCGATGCTTAAGTCCGTCCGAATCATGTTAGAAATTGCTGCATTTTATGATTATGAAATTTGGCAAATGGACGTCAAAACTGCATTCCTGAATGGATTTCTGGAAGAAGAGTTGTATATGATGCAACCAGAAGGTTTTGTCGATCCAAAGGGAGCTAACAAAGTGTGCAAGCTCCAGCGATCCATTTATGGACTGGTGCAAGCCTCTCGGAGTTGGAATAAACGTTTTGATAGTGTGATCAAAGCATTTGGTTTTATACAGACTTTCGGAGAAGCCTGTATTTACAAGAAAGTGAGTGGGAGCTCTGTAGCATTTCTGATATTATATGTGGATGACATATTACTGATTGGAAATGATATAGAATTTCTGGATAGCATAAAGGGATACTTGAATAAAAGTTTTTCAATGAAAGACCTCGGTGAAGCTGCTTACATATTAGGCATTAAGATCTATAGAGATAGATCAAAACGCTTAATTGGACTTTCA
>NW_021297225.1:0-1724 GCF_002162155.2 Triticum dicoccoides
AGCTAGGGATGTGACAACTCACCCCCACTAAACAAGAATCTCGTCTCGAGATTCAAGCGTAGGGTAAGGTGAAGGGGTAACGCAGACTAGTATAATCTTCACGATCCAGTTGCACTTCAAATGGACTTTGATTCGTCCACCATCATTGTCTCGAAGTCTTGCTCTGAGAACTCCAGCTACCCTAAAAGAATTGTTCCTCTCGAAGGTCGAACAACTCAGGATTAACCCACGGAATGAGACATAACAACATCTCTCGAGCTGAGAGACGAAGCACACCTCTAGAGGGATGGAGTGGAACAGATGACGAGGGTTCACTAGGTAGACAACAATTTCACGCTTAAGAGGGTGGTGAACGGTTGTCAACGTAGCGAAGAGTTGAGTTTCCATAATACCATAACGATGCACCTTAGGGAAGGTGACTCATAGAAATATCCCCTTAAGTGGCAAAAAGAATTACCTTTGATTCAGAGATCATTGAGAATCTTTAAACCAGCTTAAGGCAAATCATAATCGATCATTTAGAGGGGTTCGGTAGAATGGCATACCCGAACTTGGATGATGTGGATTACCTTGTTGAAGACAACGTAATGGATGATTTTTGCTTATCACCGGAAATGGAAGAGACCCATGGTAGAATGGCACAATGGCGGTGCAAGCTGGGAACAAAATGCAAATGCTGGGAATGATTCTGGTAACTGGGGAAGAACCCAACAATAGAGAGTTATCCCACTATTGGACTGGTTATAGCATAACCGAGGAAACTGAGAGCACTATACAGTTAATGCCGACGATCAAACCTAGCACTTGCGCGTGCTCTCAAGAACTTGAGCAATTCCATAATCATCAAGGTTTTACCAATATCCGTGTCAAGGGTCCGGTAACACAACTTACTACCATGATGAATGGTGATGGAGGATGCAGATGCAAAGGAAGATAACACCTTCTCAGATTTCACCCTTGGCGGGGCCAAGAAAATAAAATCTGGATAATCGACCGAGAGACATTTAGCACTCCGCTTCTAATGTTCTCCTTGATGTGCTAGTGTAACCCATTCATAGATATGGTTTGATATCTAAAACATCAAGTAAAAAGGTCGGACTTCGGGAACACAAAAATCCATAGGGCAACTAGGGAGTAAATCCTACGAAATCCCTATGGGGGGGGTGGCCAACTTCCTCAAACAAGATACTATAATAATAGGTCTACCGGATGGGTGTGTTGGCCACGACATCCACCTTACCGGTTATCGAGAGACCAATATTATAGTACTTAGGGAAATGTTCCAACCATCATATCTGCCTGAGATTCAGCTCTGGTTGGTGTTAGGATATTCCAGGCTCATCGAGTCTTAGGAAGAAAAATGAAAGTTTGCAACACAAATCGACGAGATGACGTTGCGGGATTCTCGGGAGATGAACTACGATAGCAAGCTCCAAAACATGAGCTGGTTCTGCTACAAACATGTGAACACGTTGTCCCAGACAAGCATGACCACGTGGTAGTCTTATAATAAAACACTACCGAGTTCAGGAGGGGGAACCATCAACGAGGGTATCGAAGTCCTTACATAAGTCCGGATTAGCTCTTATGAAGGAACTCCTTCTCCTTGAACAAATCAACCAGTGGCTTGGTGTGCTAGGGATACATATAGATTGAAGGTTGCAAGTCTTCAAACCACAGCATTCTTCGTACGTGTGCATGACTGATTTGGAATGATTCCAAAG
>NW_021297226.1:0-2117 GCF_002162155.2 Triticum dicoccoides
GGGAACTCTTTCGAGTCCCTGTGGCCTTCTTCTTGGCCTTCTTCTCCAGCACCACGTACGGTGCCGGAGCCAGCAGCTTCGCTAAGTGAGCGTTGGCTGGGTCTTCGGGCAAAGGGGCCGGACAGTCGATCTGTCCGGACTTCGCCTGCCAATCCTGTCAAAGGAAAGGGAGCTTAGATCCCGCATAGAGTCAAACTATGAAAAACCAACATCCTGTAAAAGGTAAAAATAGCTTACCTCGCCAGCGTGACGCTGCGAGCTGAATCCGCGGTCCTCGGAAGCAGATGCGGGAGCCTCGGCGCCTTTGAATAGCACCTTCCAGGCGTCTTCGTATGATGTGTCGAAGAGCCTGCTCAGGGTTGGGTGCTGCACCGGGTCGAACTCCCACAGATTGAAATCCCGTTGTTGACACGGGAGGATCCGGCGGACGAGCATAACCTGGACTACATTGACAAGATTGAGCTGCTTGTTCACTAGGGTGTGGATGCATTTTTGCAGTCCGATTACTTCTCCTTTGCTGCCCCACGACAGGCCCGTCTCTTTCCAAGACGTGAGCCGCGTAGGGGGTCCGAACCGGAACTCGGGGGCTGCGACCCACTCAGGGTCGCGCGGCTCGGTGATGTAAAACCACCCTGACTGCCACCCCTTCAGGGTCTCCACAAAGGAGCCCTCGAGCCATAGGACGTTGGCCATCTTGCCCGCCATGGCGCCTCCGCACTCCGCCTGGTTGTCACGCACCACCTTTGGCTTGGCGTTGAAAGTCTTGAGCCATAGGCCGAAATGGGGGCGGATGTAGAGGAAAGCCTCGCACACGACGATAAACGCCGAGATGTTGAGGACAAAGTTCGGGGCTAGATCGTGGAAATCCAGGCCATAGTAGAACATGAGCCCCCGGACGAATGGGTGGAGAGGAAAACCCAGTCCACGGAGGAAGTGGGGAAGGAATACAACCCTCTCATGGGGCCTTGGGGTGGGGAGGAGCTGCCCCTTTTCGGGAAGCCGGTGCATGATGTCGTTAGACAAGTATCCGGATTTCCTCAGTTTTTTGATATGGCCCTCCATGACGGAGGAGACCATCCACTTGCCTCCCGCTCCGGACATGGCTGGAGAAGGTTGAGGTGGGAAGTGCGGGCTTGGGCACTGGAGCTCGAGTGCGCGGAAGATGGATAGGAAAAGGAGGAAGAAGGCGTAGGTAAAAAGGTGGATCCTTATCCCCTTATATGGGCGGATGCGGTTAAGTGTCCCCACCAGCCTGGTAAAACTCGCTTATCTCCCAAGCGCTGTGATAAATGGCGCGGTTGGGTTACCCACGTCCGTATTGATGAGAATCCCGTAAAGAAGGGGACACGATCTCTGCTTTGACAAGACGTGCCAAGGAAACCGCCTCGCAAAATGCGCTGAGGTGGGGGAGTAAAAACGATTCGAATAAAGGCTTGGCCATAGTGTGATGTCACGCTACGGAATATGTCAGCAGATTAGATTTGTGTAAATATTATTCTCTCTACGGCGATATGTGGAAACTTATTTTGCAGAGTTGGACACTGTCTTTTGTGTTCAAAATCTTCTATGAAGTACTTGGAGGAGGAACTCGCCTTGCAATGCCGAAGACAATCTGCGCGCCGGACTGGTCGTCATTGAAGCCTGGTTCAGGGGCTACTGAGGGAGTCCTGGATTAGGGGGTGTCCGGATGGCCGGACTATACCTTCAGCCAGACTCCTGGACTATGAAGATACAAGATTGAAGACTTCGTCCCGTGTCAGGATGGGACTTTCCTTGGCGTGGAAGGCAAGCTTGGCGATGCGGATATTTAGATCTCCTACCATTGTAACCGACTTTGTGTAACCCTAACCCTCTCCGGTGTCTATATAAACCGGAGGGTTTTAGTCCGTAGGACAACATACAACAATCATACCATAGGCTAGCTTCTAGGGTTTAGCCCCCTTGATCTCGTGGTAGATCTACTCTTGTACTACCCATATCATCAATATTAATCAAGCAGGACGTAGGGTTTTACCTCCATCAAGAGGGCCCGAACCTGGGTAAAACATTGTGTCCCTTGTCTCCTGTTACCATCCGCCTAGACGCACAGTTCGGGACCCCCTACCCGGGATCCGCCG
>NW_021297227.1:0-1233 GCF_002162155.2 Triticum dicoccoides
CTATTTTTGAAATCAGCATGCTATTTTAAAAGTAGCATATTGAAAAGAGCATGCTATTTTTAAAATAAGCATGCTATTTTTAAAATAAGCATGATATTTTTGAAAATAGCATGCTATTTTAAAAGTAGCATATTGAAAAGAGCATTATATTTTTTAAAGTAGCATGCTATTTTTAAAATTAGCATGATATTATTGAAATCAGCATGTTATTTTGAAAGTAGCATATTGAAAAGAGCATTATAATTTTAAAAGTAGCATGCTATGTTTGAAATCATATTTTTAAAATCAGTATGCTATTTTTAAAATAGCATGGTATTTTAAAAACAGTATATTCAAAGCAGCATGCTATTTTTAAATCCGCATATTCATTCTATTTTATTTTCAATTGAACATGCTTTTTTCAAATGAGCATGCTATTTTTAAAATATCAGTATGCTTCTTTTCTATTTGAAAATAAATGATTTTCAAGGTTATTTGAAAACGAGGTTTCTATTAACGTTCTATTTTCTTATATATATATAAATTTTTGGTTTCTATCTTATATTTCAAGTATGAAATTTGACTACACTTTGAACAAATTTCAGCAATATATTATGTAAAAAAATGAAAAAAATACAGAAAACCAACTTCACTAAAAATGCATTGTTTCATCGATGTTGATAAATCATAACTAGCCTACCATGTCGACCCGTCCATAATAAAATGAGGGTGTACCAAGGAAATGAGGAATTCACTAATTTTCTCGTCATAGCTACAGAAGCTAACTTGACAGCTCTTATTCGCTCAACCTGTGGTACATTCTTAGCAGGCCTTTTTGTCTTCATCACCCCTTTGGCCTGTTCTTTACCGCCCTTCCTAGAGTCTTTCCTGGAAAAGTTAACAAACGTCAACACAGTACTAGCGAATACCCGACTTCTAGAGTGAACATGTAAGTACAGACACTAACTTCACTGGTTTTCCTCGCGCACCCTTGTCATCGTTCTTTTTCTTCCTCCCAGCATTGACATTTGGAGCGCCCTTGTGTATCCTGCAAAAAATGAAATAGATGAATCTGCAGCCAGCATTTGAAAACATGTTTAAGTATGAACAATTGTGCTAATGCCCACTTGTTTGGTTTTGCGTAATCCTCTTCTGCAACCTCCAATGGTCTCTTCCTAGCCCTCCTCAGCCCACCATCTTCTGCATCTGAATCTTCCTCTTCTTTCGCATCTGAATCTCCCTCTTCTTCTGCAT
>NW_021297228.1:0-1881 GCF_002162155.2 Triticum dicoccoides
AACATTCAAAGCGACGTCATCAATTTCCAACATGTTCTAACATCATTTGTTGTTTTTCGGTCATTTACCTAATTGTTTAGAGAGCTAAATGACCGTGAAATTGAAAATCACTACAAAATGAATTCTGAAAATGTTGAAACTTGGCATGGTATCATCATTTCACCCGCATAGCATGTGCGAAAGTGTAGAGATGGTCAAGGTGAAAACTGGACGCACTTCGTGTACAAACTGGACAAACTCTTTCGGAGCATCAGGGTTTCGGACGAGAACTCATCTGTTACACGGGCACTTCAATGTTTTTTAAACTTATTAGAACTCTGGACTTCTTTTGTGTTCAGTAAGCAACATTCAAAGCAACATCATCAATTTCCAACATGTTCTGACATCATTTGTTGTTTTCCGGTCATTTACCTAATTGTTTAGAGAGCTAAATGATAGTGAAATTGAAAATCACTACAAAATGATATTTGAAAATGTTGAAACTTGGCATGGTATCATTATTTCACCCGCATAGCATGTGCGAAAGAGCAGAGAGAGTCACAGCAAAAACTGGACGCACTTCGTGTACAAACTGGAGAAACTCTTTCGGAGTATCAGGGTTTCGGACGAGAACTCATCTGTTACACGGGCACTTCAATGTTTTTTAAACTTATTTGAACTCCGGACTTCTTTTGTGTTCAATATGCAGCATTCAAAGCAACGTCATTAATTTCCAACATGTTCTGACATCATTTGTTGTTTTTCGGTCATTTACCTAATTGTTTAGAGAGCTAAATGATCGTGAAATTGAAAATCACTTCAAAAATGAATTTTGAAAATGTTGAAACTTGGCATGGTATCATCATTTCACCCGCATAGAAAGTGTGAAAGAGTAGAGAGGGTCACGTCAAAAACTAGACGCACTTCGTGTACAAACTGGACAAACTATTTCGGAGTATCAGGGTTTCGGACGAGAACTCATCTGTTACACGGCCACTTCAATGTTTTTTAAACTTATTTGAACTCCGGACTTCTTTTGTGCTCAGTATGCATCATTCAATGCGACGTCATCAATTTCCAACATGTTCTTACATCATTTGTTGTTTTTCGGCCATTTACCTAATTGTTTAGAGAGCTAAATGACCGTGAAATTGAAAATCACTACAAAATGAATTCTCAAAATGTTGAAACATGGCATGGTATCATCATTTCACCCGCATAGCATGTGCGAAAGAGTAGAGAGGGTCACGGCAAAAACTGGACGCACTTCGTGTACAAACTGGACAAACTCTTTCGGAGTATCAAGGATTTGGACGAGAACACATCTGTTACACGGGCACTTCAATGTTTTTTAAACTTATTTGAACTCCGGACTTCTTTTGTGTTCAGTAAGCAGCATTCAAAGCGACGTCATCAATTTCCAACATGTTCTGACATCTTTTGTTGTTTTTCGGTCATTTACCTAATTGTTTAGAGAGCTAAATGACCGTGAAATTGAAAATCACTACAAAATGATATCTGAAAATGTTGAAACTTGGCATGGTATCATCATTTCACCCGCATAGCATGTGCGAAAGAGTAGAGAGGGTCACGGCAAAAACTGGAAGCACTTCGTGTACAAACTGGACAAACTCTTTCGGAGTATCAGGGTTTTGGACGAGAACTCATCTGTTACACGGGCACTTCAATGTTTTTTAAACTTATTTGAACTCCGGACTTCTTTTGTGTTCAGTATGCAGCATTTAAAGCGACGCCATTAATTTCCAACATGTTCTGACATCATTTGTTGTTTTTCGGTCATTTACCTAATTGTTTAGAGAGCTAAATGACCGTGAAACTGAAAAGCACTACAAAATGAATTCTGAAAATGTTGAAACTTGGCATGGTATCATCATTTCACCC
>NW_021297229.1:0-1961 GCF_002162155.2 Triticum dicoccoides
ACACTTAGCCTTTTGTCAAGATGTGATGTGAGATTCTGAAATAACTTGTGATGATAGTTAGCTATGACAGTGTGAAATTCCCATAGATTAGACACAATATGGTGTTTGCAGGTATTCACTTGCAGATTGCCAAAGCATCCCGGCTCAGGCTAATATGACACAGGGACAGTCACAATTTGAGAGTTACCAATGTATCTCCGTTGTACTGAAAACAATATGCCCATTTTTGGGACAAATCGTTGTCGGAGGTAGGTTGTCAATTACACCTCTCACTTTCAGGTATTTAACAGATCTAATAATAGTATGTCTGGTAGATGGTACTAATACAAGCCAAAGAATAAGAAATATGCTAGGTAGAGATGCTTCCAGCAGATGTAACCAGTTAGTCATTCAAGAATTGTCTGGTGTTTAACCCTTGCAACTAATCAAAAGATTATATGCATTGTTATACCTTTATTTTGGGTTGGATAGAAGACAAATTAGAGCATCTTCAATAGAAAATACAAATTTGTAGATGTAAAAGTATAGGTGCTGTATAATTTACATCACCAAAAAGTGTTTTTTACATCTCCAAAAAGAGCCAACTCCAACAAATGATGTATATTTGTGATGTAAAACTCCAAGTCTAATAGATGGTGAAAATGTGAAGATGTAAAAACTAGAAACTTCAACTACTACTTCATTTGAAACATAATTCAAATATAGTTCTAATTAAAAACATAAATTAAATGACTAATACAACTAATTCAAACTAATACATCCATCTAACTAGTTGCCCTACTCCGAGGGCATCTAGAACTCCTCGTCGTCCTCATCTGATTCTTCTTCTTGCTCGGCCTCATGCTTCCATAAGTACTCGCGGTCAGCCTAAACATACTTCGGATGCTCCCATGTGAACCTCACCTTCGCCGCCTCGTCACTATCACCGGGAGCACCGACAATGGCCGACCTCTTCTTCGTCTTGTTCTTCGTCATCTCCTCCATCTGAATACCCTCCAACATGAGCAACTCTGCATCCACCCAGGTCTCAATCTCAGGGAAGTTGAGCATCGTCCTCGGACTCTCGGCACACACAAGTGGCCTTGTCGGCGGTGTCGTACGTGCCGAGCTAGAAACGGCGGCCCGCATCGGAGAACTCGCACGCCGAAGTTGCCGGACAGCTTCGGCCGCACTCCGATGAACCCGGTCTTGCTCTTGGAGACCTTCTTTAGCGGCATGCCGACATTGGGGTGGCGGAAACGGCGGCGGGTACGAATCGGGTGGTGGCGACGGATAAACCACCGACTGGCGGCGGGAAGCGGCGGGCGACGGGCGAGTGGGGGATGGCGGTGGCTAGATAGTGGTCGATGAGCGGCGGCAAAAGCGCAACCCTCGGTGGAGGCGAATCGAGCGGCGGTGGAGTAGTGGCGGAAACAACCCAATTCGCGTCGTGCAGCGGCGGGAGAAAGAGGGGTGGTGCCGAGTGTTGGGGAACGTAGCAGAAATTCAAAATTTTCCTACGCAACACCAAGATCTATCTATGGAGAGACTAGCAACGAGTAGAAAGGGGAGTGCATCTACATACCCTTGTAGATCGCTAAGCGGAAGCGTTCAAGTGAACGGGGTTGATGGAGTCGTACTCGTCGTGATTCAGATCACCGATGATCAAGTGCCGAACGGACGGCACCTCCGCGTTCAACACACGTACAGCCCGGTGACGTCTCCCACGCCTTGATCCAGCAAGGAGAGAGGGAGAGGTTGAGGAAGACTCCGTCCAGCAGCAGCACAACGGCATGGTGGTGGTGGAGGAGCGTGGCAATCCAGCAGGGCTTCGCCAAGCACCATGGGAGAGGAGGAGGAGGGAGAGGGGCAGGGCTGCACCAACGAGAGATCAAATCGCGTCTTATGGGCAGCCCCATGCCTTAATATATATAGGGGGAGGGGAGGGCTGCGCCCCCTTTAGGGTTTCCCACCCCAAGGGG
>NW_021297230.1:0-19101 GCF_002162155.2 Triticum dicoccoides
TCCAAGAAGATGGCTTATGATTTTTTTCTCATCGAGAGACTTCATATAGCATAAGATGGCCACCGGAGGGCCACCATGGGGCCCATGAGGTAGGGGGCACCCCCAGGGGGTAGGGCGCACCCCCCACCCTCGTGGGCAGGGTGTGGCCCCCCTGGTGAATTTCTTCCATTGAGTATTTTTGATATATTCTGAAAACGTTTTCCGTGAAGTTTCAGGACTTTTGGAGCTGTGCAGAATAGGTCTCCAATATTTGCTCCTTTTCCAGCCCAGAATCCCAGCTGCCGGCATTCTCCTTCTTTATATAAACCTTGTAAAATAAGAGAGAATATGCATAAGTATTGTGACATAATGTGTAATAGCAGCCCATAATGCAATAAATATCGATATAAAAGCATGATGCAAAATGGACGTATCAACTCCCCCAAGCTTAGACCTCGCTTGTCCTCAAGCGAAAAGCCGAAATCGAAAAATATGTCCACATGTTTAGAGATAGAGGTGTCGATAAAAATAAAATACGTACATGAGGGCATCATGATCATTCTTAGAACAACAACTTATATAATTGTTGTCATATGACTTCTTATGCTAGAGTAATAATTCAATCACAATTTCAAGTATGAATAGTAAACTTCATTGAAAACTAACAAATTATAATCTCAGTCATTGGAGCAATTGCAATTTATCATAACATAGGAAAGAGTCAATATATAAGAGCTTTTCAGCAAGTCCACATACTCAACTATCATATAGTCTTTCACAATTGCTGACACTCATGCAATACTTATGGATATGGAGTTTTAATCGAACACAGAGAAAGATAGGGGCTTATAGTGTTGCCTCCCAACGTCTTACCTCAAGGGTAATGTCAACGGTAATAGTTCATGAAAACTCACATCCACTTAGCCATATATACCAGGATCTTTCGAACATACTGTACTTGCCAAAGGATAAAATGTAAAAAGGAAGGGTGAAGATCACCATGACTCTTATGCAGGGTAGGAGATAAAAGTAAAAAATAGGCCCTTCACAGAGGGAAGCAGAGGTTGTCATGCGCTTTTATAGTTGGATGCACAACATCTTAATATGAAAGAACATCACTTTATATTGCCACTTGTAATGTGGACCTTTATTATGCAGTCTATCGCTTTTATTTCTTCCATATCACACGATTGTATAAAGCTTATTTCTCCCATACTAATAAGTCATACATATTTAGAGAGCAATTTTTATTGCTTGCACCGATGACAACTTACTTAGAGGATCTTACTCAATCCATAGATAGGTATAGTGGACTCTCATGGCAAAACTGGCTTAAAGGTATTTTGAAGCACAAGTAGTATCTCTACTAGGTGCGATGAATTTGGCTATCACGAGGGGGAAAGGCAAGCTCAACCATGTTGGATGATCCATGACAATATAATTTATCTCAGATGTAAGAAAACATAACCTATTACATTGTTTTCCTTGTCCAACGTCAACTCTTTTAGCATGTCATATTTTAATGAGTGCTCACAATCATAAAAGATGTCCAAGATAGTATATCTATATGTAAAGACCTCTCTTTCTTTATTACTTCCTATTAATTGCAACGATGACCAAAACTATGTTTGTCAACTCTCAACAACTTTTATTCATCATACTTTTTCTATGTGAGCTCATTACTCTCCATGAGATCCATATGATCTCTTTGTTTCTTTTTATTTCTTTCTCTTTTTCTTTTATTCACTTAAGATCATGGCAAAAAAATCAAGCCCTTGACTCAACACTAATCTTTATTATATAGCTCATGGACTCGATTACATAGAGGAATTATAAAGCAAAACTCACGACTAGATCATACTAAGAACTTTTATTATACTAGATCAAGATATTACCAAAAGGATCGAACTAAGAAAAATGGTAAATATAAAAGTGATGGTGATACGATACCGGGGCACTCCCCCAAGCTTGGCAGTTGCCAAGGGGAGTGCCCATACCCATGTGATTATGTCTCCTTTGTTGGTGAAGAAGGTGGAGTTGTTTATGATGGATAGTCGCACATCGAGCGTAGCCGATCTTCTAACTTGCGGACAATGCCCTTGAGTGCGATGATATGCTCCTTCAACAAAATATTTTCATGTGTGAGATACTTATTTTGTATACGAGCTAACTCAGGCCCTGTTTGGTTCGGCTGTGGATTTCTAAAAGCAGCTGTGAAAAAACTGCTGTGGAAAAACAGTTGTGGAAAATCTGATGTGAAAAAGATGTAGGTCATTTGACAAACCAGCTGAAACAACTTTTTCTGATTTTGGCCCGCAGCGGAATCAGATTTTGAAAAGCACGTCCTGGGCTGCTTCCACTTTTGGATCAGATTTTGGCAACGGATTTCTAGAATCGGATTCTGCTGGGTTCGCCCTTTGGTTTAGATTCTGCTGCGCGGCAGCGGAATCCATCGATAAAAGCTGAACCAAAAAGGGCCTCAATCATCTTGAAAGCTTCGATCTCTGTTGGGGTGACAAGATTGTGATCAAGTTGAAGGGTGTCTTCTGTTGCCGGAACTTGGTCCTCCATGGCCTTCTTGATCCCTTCATCCTTGTTGATCTCCATGGGTTCTTCTCTCTTCAGCTCTATCTTCATTAGCCAAGCATCGTTGCCCTCATGGTTGGAGGAGGAGGGAGACGACATAATGCCTGGCCTTGACAACCCTGACAGAAAACAGCTCGAAACAAAGACATGAGATTTTTGCGTGATACGGGAGTCAAAACCTCCGGGAGATTATATAATGAATTTTTACCGACGAAAATACGTAACGTGTACGAAAACAGAGTCCGAAAAGCGCACGAGGTGCCCACGAGATAGGGGGCGCGCCCAGTAGGGTAGGGCGCGCCCTCCACCCTCGTGGAGCCCTCGTGTCCTTCCCAGACTGCTACTTATTTTTCTATTTTTCTAAATATTCTAAAACGGAGAAATATTGCCTTAGAAACTGTTTTGGAGTCGGTTTACTTACCGTACCACATACCTATCCTTTTCGGAGTCTGAAACATTTTGGAAAGTGTCCCTTATGTATTCCTCCGGGGTTATGGTTTCAATAACATTGGTTTCAACATTTATGGGATTACCTGAGATATACCGTTTGATTCTCGGACCGTTCACCACCTTCGGATTTGTGCCTTCGAAGTTGTTGATTTTTATGGCACCGGAACGATAGACCTCCTCGATAACGTAAGGACCTTCCCATTTAGAGAGAAGTTTTCCTGCAAAAAATCTTAAACGAGAGTTGTATAGCAATACATAATCGCCTACATTAAACTCACGCTTTTGTATTCTTTTGTCATGATCTTTTAACTTTTTCTTTAAACAACTTGGCATTTTCATAGGCTTGGGTTCTCCATTCATCAAGTGAGCTAATATCAAATAGCCTCTTCTCACCGGCAAGTTTAAAATCATAATTGAGTTCTTTAATAGCCCAATATGCCTTGTGTTCTAGTTCGAGAGGTAAGTGACATGCTTTTCCATAAACCATTTTATACGGAGACATACCCATAGGATTTTTACATGCAGTTCTATAGGCCCATAATGCATCATCAAGTTTCTTGGACCAATTTTTTCTAGATCTATTAACAGTCTTTTGTAAAATTAATTTGAGCTCTCTATTACTCAATTCTACTCTACCACTAGACCGTGGGTGATAAGGAGATGCAATTCTATGATTAACATCATATTTAGCAAGCATTTTATGGAAAGCGCCATAAATAAAATGTGAACCACCATCAGTCATTAAATATCTAGGGACTCCAAATCTTGGAAAAATAACTTCTTTAAGCATTTTAATAGAAGTGTTATGATCAGCACTACTAGTTGGAATAGCTTCTACCCACTTAGTAACGTAATCAACAACAACTAAGATATGAGTATATCCATCTACTGCTACCAGTAGATGTGTTCGGCCTCCTTTTGAGGATTTTTTGAGTGGGCCCACCATGTCGAGTCCCCAGGTGGCGAACGGCCAGGATAGTGGTATGGTTTTGAGTTCTGATGCTGGGGCGTGCGGCCTGCTGGCGAGTTTCTGGCAGGCGATGCAACATCGCACGATATCCTCCGTGTTCCTCATTGCGGTTGGCCAGTACAACCCTGCTCGAAAGTCTTTGGCCATGAGTGCGCGACTGCTCGCGTGGTGCCCGCAGGTGCCTTCGTGAATCTCGAGCACCAGGGCTTTGTCGTCGTCTTCATCAATGCACTTTTGGAGGACCTGACCTACGACGCCACGGCGCCATCGCATCGAAGGTGCCCAGCCATGTCTGGCGTTTCGCGGCGTCCAGGCGGTGGTCACCTACATCCAGTGGATGGCGAACAGGGTCAATTTCTTCTGGTGGAGGCATCCGTGGCACCGAGATCCGTGACAGATGGTTGAGCGCGAGCTTTACTTGATCCCCGATGTCGCTAGGTGCTGGCAGGCGCACATCTCCATCAACCCATTGATGTGTTGCTTTCAATAATTCATAAGTTGGGTCTATCCAACTCCGTTGTTAGCATGACAACAATGTTCTCATATATTGATAGGATACTCACAATGCTCGTGATTAGGAAAACAAGATCATCATCAATACATGAGATTGTCTTAGAGGCATGATGAGGGATGAATTGGTGTTTACATTTCCACAAATGTATTCAGGTTTTCCATTGAATCTCATATTCAAGAACCAACACACTTGTACAACAGAAATATAAACTTAATAATGAACATGGAAATGACATAATAACATTTTTATTGCCTCTAGGGCAGATTTCCATCAGTTACAAATTTATGCAAAAATAGTTGTTTCTTCAATCATAATCATTACAATTGTATAACAATTACAAATTTAGCCTTAAAGATAGTCATATATTATAACATCGCAACACAACTAGTTCCCCTGATACAAAAAGATTAGGAGCATTTTTTATGTGCGCTTCCGACCATAGCTCATAATAATTACAATTGTATAGCAATTACAAATTTGGCCTTAAAGATAGACATATATTATAACATCGCAACACAACTAGTTTCCCTAACACAAAAAGATTAGGAGCATTTTTGATGTGCGCTTCCGGCCATAGCTTGGAGCAATCTTGGTACCGGGGGCATTGTGATCTCAACCAGGCCTTCGAGAAATTGAACTACCTGTCCCATTGTTGGCCGATCAAGCTCATCATCCTGGATGCACCAACATGCAACCTTGCAAGCCAGTTCAACCTCATCCAATTTGATGTCGCCATCTAGCTTGTGATCTACCAAACCCTTGATGTCTCCTTTGAGAAGCTTATGTGAGGCATACACAGGGAAATAAACATCAACATTGCCACCACTAGGACATGATGCACATGAGTTCCTCCTTCCAGATATTATTTCCAGCAACACCATCCCGTAGCTATAAACATCGACTTTTGGTGTAATAGGAACACCGCTTATCCATTCAGGCGCAAGGTACCCTGTAGTTCCTCTCATTGTTGTCAATACTCGGCTATAATCCCTTCCTATAAGTTTTGCCATTCCAAAGTCTGCAATTTTTGGAAGGAGTGAAGAATCAAGAAGTATGTTTTCTGGCTTGATATCACAGTGTATGATGCAGTCTCGGCAGCTGTCATGCAAGTAGGCCAACCCTCTTGCAACTCCTAGGCCTATCTGATATCTAGCAGTCCAATTCAACATGGTAGAATTGCTTCGAAATAGATGGACATCAAGAGAGTGATTTGACATGTATTCATAAACAAGCAACCTCTTGGAACCATCACAACAGAAACCAACAAGCTTAACCAAATTGATGTGTTGAACAGCTCCGATTGTGCTCACTTCGGCTCTGAATTGCTTCTCTCCTTGATAAGCACCATCGACATCTTCACTGCTACGACATTGGAGCCCTTTATAAACCCCTTGAATACAGAACCAAAACCGCCTACCCCCAACTTATCTGTGAATTTGTTTGTTGCCCGTTGTAGATCATTGTATCCGAATGCAATGATTCCAGTACAAACTTGAGAATCACTCAGTATCTGACCAGAGTTCTTCTTTTTGTTTCTCTGGATCATTATTAAGAGGATAAGTGCAAATAGGCCTAAAACAAAAACACCTGTACCAGTGACAATTCCAATAACAATTCCTCTTCTGTTGTTTTTCAAACTTTGTACATCTTTAGCAGAAAGACGGAGGTAAAGAGTTTCTCCGTTAGAATTGGCAGTGCCACTACATGGTAGTGCTCTTATGTTGAGCAATTTATTATGCCACATAGAACATCCATTGTCGCCAAAGGAGTAGGCTGTGCAAGAGCAATTATTCAGGCAAACTTGTGCGCACTCACTTGCACTTGCAGCAGCATCTACTTCTGGGGCATCCTTGGGCAACTTAACACATGGCATAGAATAGAACTTGTCTGTGGTATGCGTTGTGCCTCTATTGCTAATGCAGTCTAACTTAGTCTTCCTCGAGCACCCACCTGCTCGATCTTCTAGGTCCCAGTCCTTGGGGGATGTTATTGTGAAGCCCTCCATACAATTGCATTGTGGAAAATTATTATCATTGCAGATTGTGAAAGGCCCACAAATTGCATCAACGTCACACTGATCTCTTGGTTGGGCATTGATCATTACCCAATCTGGTGTGCGCTTCATCCAAATGAATGTCTTCATTTGACCCGAGATGTCAATTACATGACGAGTAAGCATATTTGGATCCATATATTGAGGCACTAATTTATATGTCCAGTACTTCTCTTTGTCACTGTGGACAAATTTTGCACTAATAGAGTGGCGGGCAGCCATCTCTGGAATTCCAGAAAAATATTTGCCGTTCCATGCACCGCTGGACCAATAGGGTATGGATGAGTTGAGTGCTACAAGCACTATCTGGTCAACAGCGGCCGGGTCTACCTCATAATAATAGACACCGGTAGCTGGGTCAGTCAAGCTTTTCCAAGAAACAAAACGGCGATTCAGGCCGGTGGCCTTATCCCATCCATGCTTGGCCCCAGGAAAAAATGTATCCGTGGGGTGATCAAAGCTTTGCCATAGAAACTCTGACAAGTTTGAAGAGTCTGTGAGTACGAGATTTCCAGTACTCAGCAGCCTAGCAGTGGTGCTATTTCTGGAGATGTTTGCTTGTGTGGACCAGATTATGGACATGGTGGACCGGTTTAAGATGACAAGGTTGCCATCGTGGGAAATGGTGAGCTCAACTGAGGTCGTGTTCTTGACTGGGTTATCCCTATTTCCAACCCATGCTGGAGTGAATTTAGGGACTGCGTTGAACCATATGCCAAGGTACCAGTTGGTGGTGCCTTCGGTCTGGAAGAAGCCGAGCGCGTACCTGCCATTGCCGGAGATGAGCTTGTCGTTGACGGCAAGTGATTGGCCGGCCAAGATGGTGTCCGTCGCTGCAGAGTTTGCTGGGGTGTGGATGCAGGAGAGCAGGGTGAAAACAATTAGGAAGGGCGGCATGGTGAACGGTGGTGAGGGCGCGCAGACTACTGCAGAATCGTGTTGTGCAGAGGCTGCAAATATAGGCTGGTGCTCAGCTCGGTCATAGCGACAAGCACTGGTGAGTCTTTTTGTGTGTGCGTGTGCGTGTGACTAAGTAAGCACTTCTGTTCAATCACAAAAAAAGAAGAAAATAATAGTATAAGTAAGCACTGTGAGTCAAGCACAACGTCCAAACTAGCACGTGGTGTTGAGAGCTTTTCCAGTGGCGATGGTGAAATGCGTCTTGCAGAGCACCAGACACATGCAGGTTGTGTTCTGGACTGATGTATTGCGTATTCTAGTTGAGCACCAGAGCGCCAGAGCACGGCAGGCGACCAATGTGTTGTAGTTTTGCTCTGGACTGGGTATGCGTGGTGGAAATTGGAGAGTGTGGAGGAAGAAGAACGCCATGGGCGTGAGCGCCAGACACCTGGTTCGCCGGTCGAAATCTCGTCGTCACTGCCCACGACAGACCGGCCTGAAGAGGTCTTTGCCCACGACAGACCGTCCAGAAGAAAATTGCGCATGGCTTCGTCATTTACTCTTGTGTTCCACTTACATTTTCAGAGTAAAACTTATTGTTATATCGAATATCCAATTCTGAGCCCAGGCTCATCTGCACCCGATGCACAGTAAATTTAAAAAAACTAGAAAAATTCAAAAAAAAATATTTTTTTTGCATGGAAGATATTTAAATGCGTGAGGTACGTGCCAAATTTCAAAGCATTTGGTCTTCTGAGTAGCTCTCATAAACAAAACAAAATTGGGTCAAAATAGTGCACAAACAGTAAACTTTTTGATAGATCCGACATTTTTCTTTTTTGCTGAGAGCTACTTGGACATTCAAATGTTCTGAAATTTGGCACGTGCATCACGCACTCAGGCATCTTTCTCCACAAAAAATCAGAAATTTTTAAATTTATTTAGTATTTTAATGATGTTTTTGTTCACTCCGGGCTCATTTGAGCATGGGAGCCAATACTCCTCACTCATTGTTATACAGTAGCTTTATTATTTTCTTTATAGATTAAACAATATGGGAGATCCTCGGCTCCCCACCACCTCCCTCCTCCCCAGCCGCCGCCAGGCAAGGCCCGCGCGGTGCCGGCGGCGGCGGGATTTCTCTCTGGCGGCGGGCGGCTCCTCGGCGCTCTGGATCTGCATGTGGCGGCGGCTGCATGGGGAAAGCTCCTCGGTTCATGGCTGCACGGGGCAACGATGCAGCTCCACTTCCTGCATGGGCGTCCTGCTGTGGCGACTTGATGGTCGGGCGGCACAGCTCTCCCGTCACGGCAAGACTGCCCTCTGCTGCTGGATGGGCGCCTTCGTGCGACGCCGGCTTGTCTCTTCTTGTGGCTTGGCTCCGGCTTGCTGCAGGGCATGGAGGCAACGAGGTCGCGGGCTCCAGCGACTCACCGACCCGGCGTGGTTGCTCAATTCAGATCTGGACGGCTTGGTGGTGGTGATCCAGATTCGATCGGTCGAGTGGGGTGACTGCAGACTGTGTTGCAGTACCTCTTGCGGCTCCATGGCAACGGTGGTCACCAAGGGATCTTCGGGAGGGTTAATCTCTCTATGTCCAATGGTTGACTTCGGTGGTGAGATCTCCGGGAGGGTTAATCTCTCTATGTCCAATGGTTGTGCAGTGGCGGCGTTCATCGTATGTAGCTGCTGGGATTACGGAAAAGTGGTGGCGACAACAGTTGAGTGACTTCGAAGGTGGTGCTGTGAGCACCCGGTCGCGAGATCCGGGGTGAAAGCCTAGGTTGACCTGAGTTGGTTATACCTGGCAATGGCGATGTTTTTTTACGTCGTTACCTTGTTGAAGGCATTGCTCGAATATGCTTGCACTAATTCTTCAGGGTGAAAACCTAGATTCAGGCCTTGGTGGTTGGATCCGGTGACGGCAACACTTGAGTGTTACTCCCTTCTCGAAGGCGTTACTGTTGAAGAACCTCGTCGTCTGTATGATGTCATGAGATGGTTGGTGCGGATATGGTCGTTGATATAGTTTGCCGATCGTGGATCTGGTCGCTTCGGGTTTTTCTTTTACTCGCCTACACATAGCTTTGGTCTTATATGTCTTTGCTATCTCGCGTGTTTTTTGGTGTGCGTGTGTTGGTGTTGGCTGTGTGCATCCTAGTTATGCAGAGGCCGGGTGTGTGTTCTTTGGGTTTGTATCCTCTTGATGCTCCTCTTTGAGCTAATAAAATCCACCCTTTATCGAAAAAAAAGGAAATTATAAGTGGATGCTATCTATCTATCTATATCTATATCTATCTATCTATCTATACCTATACTAATTACAGACTCCCAAAAAATTACCACGTTAATTAGAATTTACGAGCCTTTAATCTGATGGGACTGAATTATTACGATGTATATCAACCTGTAAACTCCAAAGCCGAAAAAACACTCGAAAGGCCCAAAATCCTTCTTGGTAGCAAAGAAAATGCAAGAAGAAAAAAAAACTAACTTAATCTAGAGGGGAGCCAGTTATTACGGTTGAGATCTTTCTATAGGTTTTAAATAGTTTTTCCATTAGATTAACCCATGTGTCTATCTAAAGCCAGGTTGAACACATACCCTGTAACAGCTAGGTCCCGCACGGCTCCTAGAGACTTTCTCTCTCTCCTTTTTTCTCTCGTGGAAATCAAAACGGATCTCCTATCGCCTGATCTGCTTCTTTTCGTTCGTGCTATGGTGGCGCAAGGTGGAGATGCAAATCTCTTACTGTTGCTTCCCTCTCGATCTGGTTCAGCGGGAAGTTCTATCATATGGCATCCTCATCTTTCGGCCATACAGGAGCAGCGACATTGGCATCCAGATGCGCAGCAGCTTGGACACGAGTTGAGGATCGTGTGACTCTCTCGGAACACATCCCGCCATGGGAAGTTAACGTGGCCAGCGGATGCACAAGCCTGATCGTTTCTATGACATGTTCTTCTCCTGCTGAAAGCTCTTCTCTTTCCTTGGCGTCATGTCCGAACAGAGACAAGAGATGAACGGCTGCACGTACATGGCAGGAGATGCAGTAGTACGCGTAGGTGTAGAAAGGAGCCGGCAGCGACATAGTCGATCGCCATCCCCAGCAAGCAGAAGGCGAATTGTATGGCCCATGAGGCCATGAGGCGTGGAGCTTGCCAGCATGCATGTATGACACGGCTTCTACGAGGCTAGGAAGTTGCCTCCCAGTGCCATGTTGGCGCTGCCTCCTCGCAGCGCCGCTCTTCTTCTTCCTTGCGCTCTCTTCTTCTCATGGTTTTGCCTCACACAAGAACTCATCTGGGGAAAGAAGACAACACAGACACACACACACACACTTCACCAAGGAGCAGCACAAGAGCTTTGCCGAGAGCATCCTCTCCTTGGTGAACACGCAGTGCTACATTTTTCTACAGGCTCTCACCGCCTTCTTTCATTGACTCAAAGTAGAATATATATACAAGGACCAGGCACTCACGCCCATGCATGTACTCACACACAACTTGGGCACCACTACCTGCCAGCTCTCACGCCACGCCCCACATTACTTGCTCCACGACTAACTACATGCGCTAACCACGGCCTAAACTCTATCCATCCATATGGCTCGGCCAGCACATGTGACCAATCCCAACTACATGCATGCATGAACTACTTACTCAACATTCTCTCGGCTAGGACTCAACAAACTCACGCATGCACAGCTACTCCAACAAACTGAGCGATCTGCCGGTTCACCCGACCCAACTTGATGCACTCCGTCACACTCCAGTCTTAAGTCGCGTCTTGCCACTTCTCGGGACCTTGCCGTATCTCACAGCACCATCAGTATCTCGCCGTGCTCGCCGCATCACACGGCAGCCCGGCATCTCGTCTTCTTGGCGCACAACCAAAGCTGCACTGGCCTACATCACCCTTTTACCATCTAAACTACATGCACATAATAAAACTAAATATGCGGATACATGAATCAAGATTAAACCTAACATGCCATGCGTCCTCTTTCCTGTCCTGCAGGCTCTCTTCCTCCTCCTCCTCCTCCAGTCTTTCACGATCCCAGTCAGTCTCCCCTTTGGCAGCATGGAGTTTTCACCCGGCAGGCTGCACCATGTCATTCCCCGTCTGTGAGATAAGCTTGCGTAAGTGCTTCGCAGCATCGAATCAGCAGTAGTATTTCACGTTCTTAGGTTCAATGGTGTGGCTTGGTTTACGTATGTGTACTGCTTTGACAATGATGACTACAACCAATTGGCCGTATGATCAGCTGCCTGCTCTGTTACAATGAGAAAAAGGCATGAGAGGAGTCCATGCAATTGAAGAAAACATCAAATAGGAAATTTGGGAAAAGCATATATGGAAGTTATTTCCATATCTACTCTTCTGCGCTCCCCTTTTCTCAAAGAAAAAAAAAACTTTTTTCACTCCGTCTGTGAAATGTCCGTGGGCCATGATGTGGTGTGTTTGTACAACAACGAACAATTTGGCTTTGCTGCATGTCTTGATTAAATTAGCTATTTTTCTATTGAATTAACAATGTTTTAGATGATATGTAGATTAGTTATTTTTCTGGTCTGTTTGTACAACAACGAACACATGCATGTCAGATTTTGATCCATTACTAATGCTCTATGTTTTCAAGGATTTGAATTTGCGAGTATTCGTGATGCCTTCCAAAGGTTCAGTGATTAGCACAATATCACAAGCCTAGGTGTTGCTTCATTTCTATATGTCCATCAGGGGGCGTGTCACGGGACAATGGCACAACAATCAAGGTTTCTTACGGCAGGTGTGCAACATTATCAAAGGACTTAGGTTTGTTCATAAATGTAACGAAATCAGATCCTTTCCCATATGAAAACTGCGGTGTGTTGTTCTACAGTCTGCCCATTTCCCCAAGTGCATGATCTACATGATTCAGATGTGTGCATGACGATACCTTAGTCAACATATTTTAAGCTTCTTCAGGCTTTAATATAGTTGTTTGTCCAAAAACGTCTTCACGAAATATATAAGTGGCCTTGCATCTTACGATAAATAAAAATAGTCTTTCAAATATATTAGCTTCGGTAAAATTGGAATTTCCATTCGGACTAGAAAAAATCTTACATAGATTATTACTTGCACCCTTGGTCTGATGTGTGATCATATATTTTTAAGCTATGGCCTTTTGTTGTCCAATCATTGGCTCCAATTTTCCCAAACAATCATGGACTCACCAGTACATGCCTCATAATTACTTTTTCCACACAATAGGACTAGATGTTCCTGATTATAATCTATTCAGTGAAGTTGATTGTCTAATCTTTTATATGTTTAGTTGTTCTACAATGCTCCCCCCTCCCCAGTCGTCAAAATAATCTTTGATACAAAGAGATGTATTTTTGAAGATCAAAGAAAGGTATATTTGTTGATAAAGAAAAACTTTCTAGCCTATCTTCTGATATGCATGTGTCGTTGCCTCTTCTGTCCTGCAAATTATGCTCCGACACTAGAATGAAAGGTAATCCTTTTTCTGTTCTCCATATCGCATAGTTACTGTTGAATAAATTGGTTGTCAATTGCCCATTAGTTTCCTGACAAGAATCCTCAACACTCGACTCCAAAACTACAACATACTAGTAAGGTACACGTGCATTGCACGCATGAGATTTGGCAATCAAATTATGAATACTGTAGTAAATTGTACATGCTTTGCACGCCATTTAAATATATATAAAAAGCATGAGAAAATACATTTGAATATGTATTATCTTTCCTATAGAATCATATCGGACAAGATACAACTTGGTTCTTACCTCTATAGAATCCAGATTGTTCTAGTCTCTTTTTATTAGAGTATCAGATAAGCATGTGAGTAGATGCTTCTAGAACACATGAGATGGTTGAGTTGGGGGTTCAATTAGAAGTCCACGTGGTAGAATCCTATGAGTTGAAAACTATATCCAACGGATGATAATGCTCGAATTTTCCTTCTCTTGACCGTTGGATGGGCATATCCAACGATCAATATTTGAAGCTATTGGCACACTATAAAGTGGTATAGATAAGAGCTAATTGGTAGAAGCTATTTCTACGTTTTACTTTAGGAGTAGTTGCATGCTGGTACAACTTTTTATGTCTACTTTAGTTTGTTATTACTTGCAGTTACAAAGTTGGGTGAATTGTTCATTTACTACATGGCTTTTGTTTGTCCTTCTAATAAAAGTGTCATGCATTTTGGGGCGATTTAATAGATCTTTTTTCTAATTAGGTTTAGGTTTACAGTTCATCTATACATGTCATTTAAAAAAAACCAGTAATCTGAGTCTGGTTATCTTTCTTGGTACTATATGGTCCAACTTTCTTCATATTTTATGAAGTGGTGTGCATCTCATGACACCCACATCCACTGTGATGTTTCCCATTTGTATAACAATTTGAAAATTTGGTAATAGTTCCAATTGATCTGGATTACATGAAAATGTAAGTGGCTGCTAATGGTGGATTGAGTTGTACCATATTTGGATGTTGTAGTTTGTATATTTTAGAAAAATGTGTTGGTATTGAAAGTTGTACCAATCTTCTGGACTTCATTATGTTTCATAGTTAATTACAACTGCCAGAGCCACCCGAGTTTATGCGAGTCAAATAATGTGGATGAAACGCACCTAGATCATTATGTTTATGATGTCACCGTGTCCCCACCTAACAGCTATTCCACTTGGATAATATATAATGAGTATCCACCAAGAACCTATGTTTTTATGATCTTCAGAAAATCCAAGCAATTGATGGGATCATGTTTATTTACCTCTTAGTTAGAATGACATGACTGTATACATCGTATTGTAGTCCCTGTCTGCCTTCCATAATTATGACCCATATGTTTTGTATGTGGTTGTTTGTAAACATTTTAATAATATATATCTTCCTGCGACTATATTTGGTTTTGAAACATTACAAACTATATGATTTTGTTTTTCTGCAGAACTCAGTTATATATTTAATATACTTGGGAGAGTTAATGAATGGAGAATTTTCTTCAAAGGTCTAGCGATTTTCAACATTTTGGTTTCTACATGAGCTCTTGGCACATGTCAAAGAAACTATTCATATTATATGGGGTAACAATAACAACAATGTCATGCCTTTAAATACATTCAAATGTTATCTGGGTGCGTGGTTACATGAACAAATTATTATTTTTTAAGTAATAAACTTTCAAGAGTGGAACACCAAGTATCTTACACAAAATGAATCCTTTTCAAATTGATCTACTAAGTCTATACCTACTAATAAAGCAAGGTGCGCGCTTCGCTAAATTTTTCATCCGTTCACCCATATTTTATTTTTGAGATTTGTTTTCTATCCAAGGTGGTACTATTTTTATGGCCCGTTCTAAAAATTATACAAAAAAACGTTTAGAAAAAATGCATGGTCCACATTCGCAGCGTGCACTTGAGCCTGCTCCCGCCCCACAGCAGGTTGGGCCTCAGCCTGCTCTTTGCAGCCCGTCTAGGTCCCCGATTGACACCCCACAAATGTGTTAAAAAATAAGGTCCAGGCAGGGATTCAAACTGAAGACCTCTTACTTCATATCATAGGTGATTTAATGCAACAACCAACTAAGACAACTAATTGTTGTGACTAAAACTAGGTTGTATTGTATTTCTATGAATTCGAACTGGATTGGGCCTCGGGCTGCGCTCTGGCTGCTGGGTGAGCTCCACCAGCGCACGTATATATATAGCATCAATGTACAAAAAAAGCATACCACTAAAAAATTATGCCGTGATAGAAAAAATAGTATGTATTGATGCAGTTGTTGTACTGCTGGGCCTACTCAGCATAAAACCGCTGCAAAAAAGCATAAAATGGCCGCAATAATGGGCCTTCTTTTATGCGTAGCGAGCCACACAACCATATGTTTGATGTTAAATTGTCCCACCTCGCTTCTTTAGACCAACTCTCCAGTTTATATACGTCCGCAGTTGAGTTTGAATATCAGCAAGATCACTAAAATAGACAATCAGGATCGCTGATTAAAGGAATCATGGGCTGTCTTGGAGGGTGTATTAAAGGAATGATGGATAGAGGATTGTGCAATGGAAAGATATTCACGTAGATGCAAGAATGGATTATGGACGTGCACCCTGCATGGGCAGGATTTTGTGGGCTGATGTGACGGTGTATTAAAGGAAGGATAGATTGAAGGATTGTGGAATGGAAGGATATTAACATACATGCACAGCATGGATAAGCATGGATCGTGGATGTGATGCAAGGCCCTTCTGGGAAGGAATCGACTATGGAATTAATGGGATTGAGAAATCTATATATCTACCCCTATCGTGAATTTCAAAAAAAAAATCCACCAATTTCTATAAATGTTCGTCTATTTTAGAATTGTTTGCCCATTCAAAAGAACATGCTTAAAATCCGTTCGAAATATAAAAAAATGTTCATATATTTTTAAAATGTTTGTAAATAGTAAAAAATATTTTCAAATTTGTAAAAATGTTCACAAATGATTGAAGCTATGTAGATAAACAGTAATACTTCTAAGTCTTTGTGACTATATACCCACGTGGATTTTGAAGAATTAACTGCCGGGGTGGATCGGAATATTATAGTATGTTTTTTTAAAACGTTTCTAAAAATTCAGAATAATTCTTTGAATTACCTAGTTTTTTGACAGCCACGATATTTTTTCAGAAATGTGAACATTGCTTCAATTTGTGAATAAATTTTAAAAAAGAAACATCTTCATGCACCTGTAAACAAATTTTCAAAATGATGCGATGAGATGTGAACAAACTGTGGTCATCGCCAGTGAAGATTATGAAAAAAAAAATCCTCCCATTACAACGCACGGGCACTTTTGCTAGTTACAATCTATATAACTAGTCCGTGCAGTTGCACGGGTTGAGACTAGTGTAGATAATAACTAACGTTGGTTTTTGATCGCTAGAACAAATCATCCAGGAGCTGATGTGCAGAACTTGCATGCAACCAAGCGGGCAGGCTGATTGACTGATGAACAGTAGGCACAACTGCACGTAAAGTTCCCGCCGTACACGTACACGTTAATTTGATGTAGGTAGCTTCTACTCGAGAGTGCCAATCTCGACGGAACTCTCGCGTACTTGGTGACCGAAAAACAGATCGGTTTGATGGCTGTGTACTTAGTATTGGTTTTTCACGAGTGCCGATCTCGTGTCGAGCCTGTTCCCTGTTGTAGTTTGCATTGCTTTTTCATGGGTGTGTCTTTACAACGTGGGATGACAGGATATAAACAGCAGCCAGTGTAAATGTATTACTAGCGGGGTGGATGGCACGGCGCACCCCGCTCCCGTGTTGGTGCCCGTAGTTGGTCTGGGTGCTGTTAGACACAGTTTCTATATTACTATCTAATTTTCGCTTGTTCTGGATGCCGGTTGTAAGTTGGTGGTAGCGTTTTTTGGGGTGTTGCTCTTGGACACGCACAACTGGATGTTGTCGACGCTCTAAAACAAGTTAAACAGAGAGTACTCTACGGTATACAACTTTGACACGTAGCCAGCTGGGTATATTGCTTTTACGCTAACATGTAGCGTATAGAACGATTGGCACCCAAGAAAAGAATAAGTAGGCACTGTGAGTCAAGCACAACGTCCAAACTAGCACGTGGAGTCAATAGCTTTTCCAGTGACGATGGTGAAATGCGTCTTGCAGAGCGCCAGACACCTGCAGGTTCTGTTCTTGGCTGATGTATGGTATTGTAGTTGAGCACCAGAGCACGGCAGGCGACCAATGTATTGTAGTTTTGCTCGGGACTGGGTATGCGTGGTGGAAATTGGATAGTGTGGATGAAGAAGAATGCCGTGGGCGTTAGCGCCAGACACCTGGTTCACTCGAAATCTCGTCGCCGCTCTCCTCCGGTTGCCTACGACGGACCGGCCTGAAGAAATTATGCATGGCTTGATCATTTACTCTTGCGTTTCATTTACATCTTCAGAGTAAAATTTTATTGTTATTTTTTCTTTTGAGAAACCTCATTGCACTTTATTCAGACAACGATGATTGAAGGAATAATTACATGATCATGTGGATTGGCCGGCGCACATATGGTCCTACCCCATTTGTCCGGATCAACATATTTTCGTTTGTCTTTCTTTTCTGTTCCAGTTTTCTTTTGGTCTTATGTAATTATTCGGCTTCATCTGAAATAATATTTTCTTCGGTCTTCATTTTCTTGATGTCTTTTTTTCCCTTTCTTCTTTCTTTTTGTTTTACATTTTATCCAAAAAAATCCTTTTATTTTTTCCTTATTCAAAATTACGTAAACTTTCTAAATAAATTTCTTGTATTCATGAATATTTTATTTTATATATACTTACCTATTATTTTCTAAGTATATGTAAACTGTTTAGTATGTGAAGATAACATTTTATGTACATGAACAAACATATAGATGAACATTTTAGTTCTTATATACGAATTTTTTTTTAAAAGTAAAAATATTAATAGATGAATATAATTTTTTATATGCATGAAATTTTAAATACATGTTGAAGTTTTAATATTATATATTTGATGTTTTTAGATCCCATGAATACATCGATAAAAGAACATAACATTGCATGGATATTGACGCCCATATCACAACACTCAAATACATATAAAAATAGCCACTAATTCTAAGTAGAATGAGAATTAGCAAAATCTTCAGCAGAAAAAGGAGAATTATAAAAATTGTTTTTTCTTCGTTTGATGATTTAGTTGGAGCACGGTGTTTCAATGTATGCATATGATATGGTGTGCCTTAGTTTTCATAAAAGTCAAACTTCACAATCTTTGACCAAATTAATAGATGGGCCGGCCCTACTGCTGCTACTACAATGAAAACGTCCTTTATATGTCCTTTCCTCCTTGCTATCCTTGAGGGGCCGGACATGCTAAAACAAGGTATAATCTGCAAGATTGGCAATGGTCAGAACACTGACATTAGGGCCGAGGCCAATCACATCTCTCATACCGAACCGAGGAAGGATTTCTTATCTATTGCTACCGGTTAATGCATCATGGAATGTTGAGATAGTTTGGTCAATCTTTTTACCTATAGATGCAGAAGCAATACTAAGAGCACCGGTATGTACTCGCAATACCATGGATTTTTGGGCCTGGGCTCCGTACAAGAAGGGGTGATTTACCATGAGTTCGGCTTATAGGTTCATGCTCAAGACCAAGCATCAGCGAGACAGCTGGCTTGAGGAGAGAAGCGGATCATCTACAGATGAAAAAGAAGGAAAAAATCTCGGGCGTCTCAATGAAAACTCACGATCCCGTCAAAGATCAAGGTTTTCATGTGGAGGCTAGCTTGGCATTCACTTCTGACGACAGATGTACTGCACAATAGGAATACATCAGTTCAAAATGCATGCCCCCTATGTGGTTGCGAGGATTCTTGGAGGCATGCGCTTATGTCATGCACTAGTTAAGATGCATATGGGCTCTTTCTGATGATGATCTTGTTTCACAGATAACGGTAAACAATGAACCAAGTGCAAAGAATTGGATGTTCGAGTTGTATGATACCCTGAGTGATGACATGTTCACGAAGATGGTGGTGACACTTTGGTCAGTTTGGTATGCTCGACGGAAAGCTATCCATGAGGCTGTGTTTCA
>NW_021297230.1:20040-20471 GCF_002162155.2 Triticum dicoccoides
AGGTAATTAGTGGACGGGAGGTAATTGGAGGAAGGGTATGGAACTATCAAGTTGTGTTCAGGTATATGTACAAGATGATGTAGGTGCGTCAAGCTTTCTTACTGTATTTTTTCTCCAGTTGCTTGTTGTAGGTCACAATAATGAAGTCAGCGGGCCTTCTCAACGAGGAAGAGGAGATGAGGCCAGCCGGCGGCTCAACAAGACGGCTCGACCATGCATGCATGCAGATGTGATGCGTCGCGATGGCTCGACGATGTAGACTAATGCATCCGGCGACGGGTTGACAACGTTTTCCGTGACAACAGACAACTCCATCGTAGTTAGCGTTTTGGTCGCTCACAGTCAAGTTACTTCATCCATGGTGTGGCCATAGATCCAATTGGACATGGATGTGGCATAGTCGAGCTTTCTTTGCACTAGTCTTCTGCGGA
>NW_021297230.1:22005-26792 GCF_002162155.2 Triticum dicoccoides
TCGTCATGATAGAGAGTCTCTTGTTTTGTCAGTTTCATATACTAGTGGGAATTTTTCATTATAGAACTTGGCTTGTATATTCTAACAATGGGCCTCCTCAAGTGCCCTAGGTCTTCGTGAGCAAGAAAGTTGGATGCACACCCACTTAGTTTCTTTTGTTGAGCTTTCATATATTTATAGCTCTAGTGCATCCGTTGCATGGAAATCCCTACTCCTTGCGTTAACATCAATCGATGGGCATCTCCATAGCTCATTGATTAGCCTCGTTGATGTGAGACTTTCTCCTTTTTGTCTTCTCCACATAACCCCCTCATTATACTCTATTCCACCCATAGTGCTATGTCCATGGCTCGTGCTCATATATTGCGTCAAAGTTTGTGAGTTTGGGATTACTAAAGTATGAAACAATTGCTTGGCTTGTCATCGGGGTTATGCATGATGAGAGCATTTTTGTGTGACGAAAATGGAGCATGACAAAACTATATGAATTTGTAGGGATGAACTTTCTTTGGCCATGTTATTTTGAGAGGACATAATTGCTTAGTTAGTATGCTTGAAGTATTATTATTTTTATGTCAATATGAACTTTTGTCTTGAATCTTATGGATCTGAATATTCATGCCACAATTAAGAAGAATTATATTGAAATTATGCCAAGTCGCATTCCACATCAAAAAATCTGTTTTTATCATTTACCTACTCGAGGACGAGCAGGAATTAAGCTTGGGGATGCTGATACGTCTCCAACGTATCTATAATTTTTGATTCCTCCATGCTATATTATCTACTGTTTTGGATGTTTATGGGCTTTATTATACACTTTTATATTATTTTTGGGACTAACCTATTAACCCAGAGCCCGGTGCCAGTTTCTGTTTTTACCTTGTTTTAGAGTATCGCAGAAAAGGAAAATCAAACAGAGTCCAATTGACCTGAAATTTCATGGAACTTATTTTTGGAAGGAAAGCAACCTGATGGACTTGGAGTGCACGTCAGGAAAGAAACAAGGGAGCCACGAGGTAGGGGGCGCACCCTCCACCCTCGTGGGCCCCTCGTGCCTCCCCTGACGTACTTCTTCCACCTATATATCTCCATATACCCTAAAAACATCCGAGAGCACAATAGATCAGGAGTTCCGCCGCCAGAAGCCTCCGTAGCCACCAAAAACCAATCTAGACCCGTTCCGGCACCCGCCGGAGGGGGAATCCCTCTCCAGTGGCTATCTTCATCATCCCGGTGCTCTCCATGACGAGGAGAGAGTAGTTCTCCCTCGGGGCTGAGGGTATGTACCAGTAGCTATGTGTTTGATCTCTCTCTCTCTCTCTCTCTCTCTCTCTCGTGTTCTTGAGGTGATACGATCTTGATGTATCGCGAGCTTTGCTATTATATTTGGATCCTATGATGTTTCTTCTCCCCTCTACTCTCTTGTAATGGATTGAGTTTCCCCTTTGAAGTTATCTTATCGGATTGAGTCTTTAAAGATTTGAGAACACTTGATGTATGTCTTGCCATGCGTATCTGTGGTGACAATGGGATACCACGTGATTCACTTGATGCATGTTTTGGTGATCAACTTGTGGGTTCCGCCCATGAACCTATGCATAGGGGTTAGCACACGTTTTCTTCATGATTCTCCAGTAGAAACTTTGGGGCACACTTTGAGGTTCTATGTGTTGGTTGAATAGATGAATCTGAGATTGTGTGATGCATATCGTATAATCATACCCACGGATACCTGAGGTGACATTGGAGTATCTAGGTGACATTAGGGTTTTGGTTGATTTTTATCTTAAGGTGTTATTCTAGTACGAACTCTAGGGCTGTTTGTGACACTTATGGGAATAGCCCAGCGGATTGATTGGAAAGAATAACTTTGAGGTGGTTTCGCACCCTACCATAATCTCTTCGTTTGTTCTCCGCTATTAGTGACTTTGGAGTGACTCTTTGTTGCATGTTAAGGGATAGTTATGCGATCCAATTATGTTATTATTGTTGAGAGGACTTGCACTAGTGAAAGTATGAACCCTAGGCCTTGTTTCAACGCATTGCAATACCGTTTACGCTCACTTATATCATTAGTTACCTTGCTGTTTTTATCTACCATCCATATTGCACTTGTATCACCATCTCTTTGCCGAACTAGTGCACCTATACAATTTACCATTGTATTGGGTGTGTTGGGAACACAAGAGACTCTTTGTTACTTGGTTGCAGGGTTGTTTGAGAGAGACCATCTTCATCCTACGCCTCCTACGGATTAATAAACCTTAGGTCATCCACTTGAGGGAAATTTGCTACTCTCCTACAAACCTCTGCACTTGGAGGCCCAACAACATCTACAAGAAGAAGGTTGTGTAATAGACATCAGGGTACTGCCCTTACTAGGACAATCATCCCACTTATGATTAACCTCTATTGCAAGCATCCACAACGACAACAGAAGTATTAAGGTAAACCTAACCATAGCATGAAACATATGGATCCAAATCAGCCCCTTACGAAGCAACGCATAAACTAGGGTTTAAGCTTCTGTCACTATAGCAACCCATTATCTATTTATTACTCCCCAATGCTTTCCTCTAGGCCCAAACAATGGTGAAGTGTCACGTAGTCGACATTCACATACCACAAGAGGAGAGACAACATACATCTCATCAAAATATCAAACGAATACCAAATTCACATGACTACTAATAGCAAGACTTCTCCCATGTCCTCAGGAACAAAAGTAACTACTCACAAAGCATAAACATGTTCATAATCAGAGGGGTATTAATATGCATATAGGATCTGAACATATGATCTTCCACCAATTAAGCCAACTAGCATCAACTACAAGGAGTAATTAACACTACTAGCAACCTACTAGCACCAATCCCGGACTTGGAGACAAGAATTGGATACAAGATATGAACTAGGGTTTTGAGAGGAGATGGTGCTGATGAAGATGTTGATGGAGATTTCCCTCTCCCGATGAGAGGAGCGTTAGTGATGACGATGGCGATGATTTCCCCCTCCGGGAGGGAAGTTTCCCCGGCAGAACAGCTCCGCCAGAGCCCTAGATTGGTTCCGCCAAGGTTCCGCCTCGTGGCGGCGGAGTTTCATCCAAGAAGATGGCTTATGATTTTTTTCTCATCGAGAGACTTCATATAGCATAAGATGGCCACCGGAGGGCCACCATGGGGCCCATGAGGTAGGGGGCACCCCCAGGGGGTAGGGCGCACCCCCCACCCTCGTGGGCAGGGTGTGGCCCCCCTGGTGAATTTCTTCCATTGAGTATTTTTGATATATTCTGAAAACGTTTTCCGTGAAGTTTCAGGACTTTTGGAGCTGTGCAGAATAGGTCTCCAATATTTGCTCCTTTTCCAGCCCAGAATCCCAGCTGCCGGCATTCTCCTTCTTTATATAAACCTTGTAAAATAAGAGAGAATATGCATAAGTATTGTGACATAATGTGTAATAGCAGCCCATAATGCAATAAATATCGATATAAAAGCATGATGCAAAATGGACGTATCAACTCCCCCAAGCTTAGACCTCGCTTGTCCTCAAGCGAAAAGCCGAAATCGAAAAATATGTCCACATGTTTAGAAATAGAGGTGTCGATAAAAATAAAATACGTACATGAGGGCATCATGATCATTCTTAGAACAACAACTTATATAATTGTTGTCATATGATTTCTTATGCTAGAGTAATAATTCAATCACAATTTCAAGTATGAATAGTAAACTTCATTGAAAACTAACAAATTATAATCTCAGTCATTGGAGCAATTGCAATTTATCATAACATAGGAAAGAGTCAATATATAAGAGCTTTTCAGCAAGTCCACATACTCAACTATCATATAGTCTTTCACATTTGCTGACACTCATGCAATACTTATGGATATGGAGTTTTAATCGAACACAGAGAAAGATAGGGGCTTATAGTGTTGCCTCCCAACGTCTTACCTCAAGGGTAATGTCAACGGTAATAGTTCGTGAAAACTCACATCCAATTAGCCATATATACCAGGATCTTTCGAACATACTGTACTTGCCAAAGGATAAAATGTAAAAAGGAAGGGTGAAGATCACCATGACTCTTATGCAGGGTAGGAGATAAAAGTAAAAAATAGGCCCTTCACAGAGGGAAGCAGAGGTTGTCATGCGCTTTTATAGTTGGATGCACAACATCTTAATATGAAAGAACGTCACTTTATATTGCCACTTGTAATGTGGACCTTTATTATGCAGTCTATCGCTTTTATTTCTTCCATATCACATGATTGTAAAAAGCTTATTTCTCCCATACTAATAAGTCATACATATTTAGGGAGCAATTTTTATTGCTTGCACCGATGACAACTTACTTAGAGGATCTTACTCAATCCATAGATAGGTATAGTGGACTCTCATGGCAAAACTGGCTTAAAGGTATTTTGAAGCACAAGTAGTATCTCTACTAGGTGCGATGAATTTGGCTATCACGAGGGGGAAAGGCAAGCTCAACCATGTTGGATGATCCATGACAATATAATTTATCTCAGATGTAAGAAAACATAACCTATTACATTGTTTTCCTTGTCCAACGTCAACTCTTTTAGCATGTCATATTTTAATGAGTGCTCACAATCATAAAAGATGTCCAAGATAGTATATCTATATGTAAAGACCTCTCTTTCTTTATTACTTCCTATTAATTGCAACGATGACCAAAACTATGTTTGTCAACTCTCAACAACTTTTATTCATCATACTTTTTCTATGTGAGCTCATTACTCTCCATGAGATCCATATGAT
>NW_021297230.1:28624-38754 GCF_002162155.2 Triticum dicoccoides
GCGAACGGCCAGGATAGTGGTATGGTTTTGAGTTCTGATGCTGGGGCGTGCGGCCTGCTGGCGAGTTTCTGGCAGGCGATGCAACATCGCACGATATCCTCCGTGTTCCTCATTGCGGTTGGCCAGTACAACCCTGCTCGAAAGTCTTTGGCCATGAGTGCGCGACTGCTCGCGTGGTGCCCGCAGGTGCCTTCGTGAATCTCGAGCACCAGGGCTTTGTCGTCGTCTTCATCAATGCACTTTTGGAGGACCTGACCTACGACGCCACGGCGCCATCGCATCGAAGGTGCCCAGCCATGTCTGGCGTTTCGCGGCGTCCAGGCGGTGGTCACCTACATCCAGTGGATGGCGAACAGGGTCAATTTCTTCTGGTGGAGGCATCCGTGGCATCGAGATCCGTGACAGATGGTTGAGCGCGAGCTTTACTTGATCCCCGATGTCGCTAGGTGCTGGCAGGCGCACATCTCCATCAACCCATTGATGTGTTGCTTTCAATAATTCATAAGTTGGGTCTACCCAACTCCGTTGTTAGCATGACAACAATGTTCTCATATATTGATAGGATACTCACAATGCTCATGATTAGGAAAACAAGATCATCATCAATACATGAGATTGTCTTAGAGGCATGATGAGGGATGAATTGGTGTTTATATTTCCACAAATGTATTCAGGTTTTCCATTGAATCTCATATTCAAGAACCAACACACTTGTACAACAGAAATATAAACTTAATAATGAACATGGAAATGACATAATAACATTTTTATTGCCTCTAGGGCAGATTTCCATCAGTTACAAATTTATGCAAAAATAGTTGTTTCTTCAATCATAATCATTACAATTGTATAACAATTACAAATTTAGCCTTAAAGATAGTCATATATTATAACATCGCAACACAACTAGTTCCCCTGATACAAAAAGATTAGGAGCATTTTTTATGTGCGCTTCCGACCATAGCTCATAATAATTACAATTGTATAGCAATTACAAATTTGGCCTTAAAGATAGACATATATTATAACATCGCAACACAACTAGTTTCCCTAACACAAAAAGATTAGGAGCATTTTTGATGTGCGCTTCCGGCCATAGCTTGGAGCAATCTTGGTACCGGGGGCATTGTGATCTCAACCAGGCCTTCGAGAAATTGAACTACCTGTCCCATTGTTGGCCGATCAAGCTCATCATCCTGGATGCACCAACATGCAACCTTGCAAGCCGGTTCAACCTCATCCAATTTGATGTCGCCATCTAGCTTGTGATCTACCAAACCCTTGATGTCTCCTTTGAGAAGCTTATGTGAGGCATACACAAGGAAATAAACATCAACATTGCCACCACTAGGACATGATGCACATGAGTTCCTCCTTCCAGATATTATTTCCAGCAACACCATCCCGTAGCTATAAACATCGACTTTTGGTGTAATAGGAACACCGCTTATCCATTCAGGCGCAAGGTACCCTGTAGTTCCTCTCATTGTTGTCAATACTCGGCTATAATCCCTTCCTATAAGTTTTGCCATTCCAAAGTCTGCAATTTTTGGAAGGAGTGAAGAATCAAGAAGTATGTTTTCTGGTTTGATATCACAGTGTATGATGCAGTCTCGGCAGCTGTCATGCAAGTAGGCCAACCCTCTTGCAACTCCTAGGCCTATCTGATATCTAGCAGTCCAATTCAACATGGTAGAATTGCTTCGAAATAGATGGACATCAAGAGAGTGATTTGACATGTATTCATAAACAAGCAACCTCTTGGAACCATCACAACAGAAACCAACAAGCTTAACCAAATTGATGTGTTGAACAGCTCCGATTGTGCTCACTTCGGCTCTGAATTGCTTCTCTCCTTGATAAGCACCATCGACATCTTCACTGCTACGGCATTGGAGCCCTTTATAAACCCCTTGAATACAGAACCAAAACCGCCTACCCCCAACTTATCTGTGAATTTGTTTGTTGCCCGTTGTAGATCATTGTATCCGAATGCAATGATTCCAGTACAAACTTGAGAATCACTCAGTATCTGACCAGAGTTCTTCTTTTTGTTTCTCTGGATCATTATTAAGAGGATAAGTGCAAATAGGCCTAAAACAAAAACGCCTGTACCAGTGACAATTCCAATAACAATTCCTCTTCTGTTGTTTTTCAAACTTTGTACATCTTTAGCAGAAAGACGGAGGTAAAGAGTTTCTCCGTTAGAATTGGCAGTGCCACTACATGGTAGTGCTCTTATGTTGAGCAATTTATTATGCCACATAGAACATCCATTGTCGCCAAAGGAGTAGGCTGTGCAAGAGCAATTATTCAGGCAAACTTGTGCGCACTCACTTGCACTTGCAGCAGCATCTACTTCTGGGGCATCCTTGGGCAACTTAACACATGGTATAGAATAGAACTTGTCTGTGGTATGCGTTGTGCCTCTATTGCTAATGCAGTCTAACTTAGTCTTCCTCGAGCACCCACCTGCTCGATCTTCTAGGTCCCAGTCCTTGGGGGATGTTATTGTGAAGCCCTCCATACAATTGCATTGTGGAAAATTATTATCATTGCAGATTGTGAAAGGCCCACAAATTGCATCAACGTCACACTGATCTCTTGGTTGGGCATTGATCATTACCCAATCTGGTGTGCCCTTCATCCAAATGAATGTCTTCATTTGACCCGAGATGTCAATTACATGACGAGTAAGCATATTTGGATCCATATATTGAGGCACAACAACCAACAACCAACTGGATTGGGCCTCGGGCTGCGCTCTGGCTGCTGGGTGAGCTCCACCAGCGCACGTATATATATAGCATCAATGTACAAAAAAAGCATACCACTAAAAAATTATGCCGTGATAGAAAAAATAGTATGTATTGATGCAGTTGTTGTACTGCTGGGCCTACTCAGCATAAAACCGCTGCAAAAAAGCATAAAATGGCCGCAATAATGGGCCTTCTTTTATGCGTAGCGAGCCACACAACCATATGTTTGATGTTAAATTGTCCCACCTCGCTTCTTTAGACCAACTCTCCAGTTTATATACGTCCGCAGTTGAGTTTGAATATCAGCAAGATCACTAAAATAGACAATCAGGATCGCTGATTAAAGGAATCATGGGCTGTCTTGGAGGGTGTATTAAAGGAATGATGGATAGAGGATTGTGCAATGGAAAGATATTCACGTAGATGCAAGAATGGATTATGGACGTGCACCCTGCATGGGCAGGATTTGTGGGCTGATGTGACGGTGTATTAAAGGAAGGATAGATTGAAGGATTGTGGAATGGAAGGATATTAACATACATGCACAGCATGGATAAGCATGGATCGTGGATGTGATGCAAGGCCCTTCTGGGAAGGAATCGACTATGGAATTAATGGGATTGAGAAATCTATTTATCTACCCCTATCGTGAATTTCAAAAAAAAAAATCCACCAATTTCTATAAATGTTCGTCTATTTTAGAATTGTTTGCCCATTCAAAAGAACATGCTTAAAATCCGTTCGAAATATAAAAAAATGTTCATATATTTTTAAAATGTTTGTAAATAGTAAAAAATATTTTCAAATTTGTAAAAATGTTCACAAATGATTGAAGCTATGTAGATAAACAGTAATACTTCTAAGTCTTTGTGACTATATACCCACGTGGATTTTGAAGAATTAACTGCCGGGGTGGATCGGAATATTATAGTATGTTTTTTTAAAACGTTTCTAAAAATTCAGAATAATTCTTTGAATTACCTAGTTTTTTGACAGCCACGATATTTTTTCAGAAATGTGAACATTGCTTCAATTTGTGAATAAATTTTAAAAAAGAAACATCTTCATGCACCTGTAAACAAATTTTCAAAATCATGCGATGAGATGTGAACAAACTGTGGTCATCGCCAGTGAAGATTATGAAAAAAAAATCCTCCCATTACAACGCACGGGCACTTTTGCTAGTTACAATCTATATAACTAGCCCGTGCAGTTGCACGGGTTGAGACTAGTGTAGATAATAACTAACGTTGGTTTTTGATCGCTAGAAAAAATCATCCAGGAGCTGATGTGCAGAACTTGCATGCAACCAAGCGGGCAGGCTGATTGACTGATGAACAGTAGGCACAACTGCACGTAAAGTTCCCGCCGTACACGTACACGTTAATTTGATGTAGGTAGCTTCTACTCGAGAGTGCCAATCTCGACGGAACTCTCGCGTACTTGGTGACCGAAAAACAGATCGGTTTGATGGCTGTGTACTTAGTATTGGTTTTTCACGAGTGCCGATCTCGTGTCGAGCCTGTTCCCTGTTGTAGTTTGCATTGCTTTTTCATGGGTGTGTCTTTACAACGTGGGATGACAGGATATAAACAGCAGCCAGTGTAAATGTATTACTAGCGGGGTGGATGGCACGGCGCACCCCGCTCCCGTGTTGGTGCCCGTAGTTGGTCTGGGTGCTGTTAGACACAGTTTCTATATTACTATCTAATTTTCGCTTGTTCTGGATGCCGGTTGTAAGTTGGTGGTAGCGTTTTTTGGGGTGTTGCTCTTGGACACGCACAACTGGATGTTGTCGACGCTCTAAAACAAGTTAAACAGAGAGTACTCTACGGTATACAACTTTGACACGTAGCCAGCTGGGTATATTGCTTTTACGCTAACATGTAGCGTATAGAACGATTGGCACCCAAGAAAAGAATAAGTAGGCACTGTGAGTCAAGCACAACGTCCAAACTAGCACGTGGAGTCAATAGCTTTTCCAGTGACGATGGTGAAATGCGTCTTGCAGAGCGCCAGACACCTGCAGGTTCTGTTCTTGGCTGATGTATGGTATTGTAGTTGAGCACCAGAGCACGGCAGGCGACCAATGTATTGTAGTTTTGCTCGGGACTGGGTATGCGTGGTGGAAATTGGATAGTGTGGATGAAGAAGAATGCCGTGGGCGTTAGCGCCAGACACCTGGTTCACTCGAAATCTCGTCGCCGCTCTCCTCCGGTTGCCTACGACGGACCGGCCTGAAGAAATTGTGCATGGCTTGATCATTTACTCTTGCGTTTCATTTACATCTTCAGAGTAAAATTTTATTGTTATTTTTTCTTTTGAGAAACCTCATTGCACTTTATTCAGACAACGATGATCGAAGGAATAATTACATGATCATGTGGATTGGCCGGCGCACATATGGTCCTACCCCATTTGTCCGGATCAACATATTTTCGTTTGTCTTTCTTTTTTGTTCCAGTTTTCTTTTGGTCTTATGTAATTATTCGGTTTCATCTGAAATAATATTTTCTTCGGTCTTCATTTTCTTGATGTCTTTTTTTCCCTTTTCTTCTTTCTTTTTGTTTTACATTTTATCCAAAAAAATCCTTTTATTTTTTCCTTATTCAAAATTACGTAAACTTTCTAAATAAATTTCTTGTATTCATGAATATTTTATTTTATATATACTTACCTATTATTTTCTAAGTATATGTAAACTGTTTAGTATGTGAAGATAACATTTTATGTACATGAACAAACATATAGATGAACATTTTAGTTCTTATATACGAATTGTTTTTTAAAAGTAAAAATATTAATAGATGAATATAATTTTTTATATGCATGAAATTTTAAATACATGTTGAAGTTTTAATATTATATATTTGATGTTTTTAGATCCCATGAATACATCGATAAAAGAACATAACATTGCATGGATATTGACGCCCATATCACAACACTCAAATACATATAAAAATAGCCACTAATTCTAAGTAGAATGAGAATTAGCAAAATCTTCAGCAAAAAAAGGAGAATTATAAAAATTGTTTTTTCTTCGTTTGATGATTTAGTTGGAGCACGGTGTTTCAATGTATGCATATGATATGGTGTGCATTAGTTTTCATAAAAGTCAAACTTCACAATCTTTGACCAAATTAATAGATGGGCCGGCCCTACTGCTGCTACTACAATGAAAATGTCCTTTATATGTCCTTTCCTCCTTGCTATCCTTGAGGGGTCGGACATGCTAAAACAAGGTATAATCTGCAAGATTGGCAATGGTCAGAACACTGACATTAGGGCCGAGGCCAATCACATCTCTCATACCGAACCGAGGAAGGATTTCTTATCTATTGCTACCGGTTAATGCATCATGGAATGTTGAGATAGTTTGGTCAATCTTTTTACCTATAGATGCAGAAGCAATACTAAGAGTACCGGTATGTACTCGCAATACCATGGATTTTTGGGCCTGGGCTCCGTACAAGAAGGGGTGATTTACCATGAGTTCGGCTTATAGGTTCATGCTCAAGACCAAGCATCAGCGAGACAGCTGGCTTGAGGAGAGAAGCGGATCATCTACAGATGAAAAAGAAGGAAAAAATCTCGGGCGTCTCAATGAAAACTCACGATCCCGTCAAAGATCAAGGTTTTCATGTGGAGGCTAGCTTGGCATTCACTTCTGACGACAGATGTACTGCACAATAGGAATACATCAGTTCAAAATGCATGCCCCCTATGTGGTTGCGAGGATTCTTGGAGGCATGCGCTTATGTCATGCACTAGTTAAGATGCATATGGGCTCTTTCTGATGATGATCTTGTTTCACAGATAACGGTAAACAATGAACCAAGTGCAAAGAATTGGATGTTCGAGTTGTATGATACCCTGAGTGATGACATGTTCACGAAGATGGTGGTGACACTTTGGTCAGTTTGGTATGCTCGACGGAAAGCTATCCATGAGGCTGTGTTTCAGAGCCCTTTCCGAACTATTGCTTTTGTGAACTCCTATATGAACGAGCTCAAGCAAATACCGAAGGTTGCAGGATAGTAGACATCCACCCCAACTAACGAGGAAGTTGCAGAACGGTGGCTCCCTCCACCACAAAAAATGTTCAAAATAAATGCAGATGGAGCGGTTGCACGGAATAGACATGGGTGTGCAGTTGCGGCAGTCTGTCGTGACCATAATGGTTTATATTTTGGGTCATCCACAGTGGTGTTTCAAGGAGTTAATGATCGGATGGAAACATTCGCATGCATTGAGTCTCTCACACTTGTGGAAGAGCTCAGCATTCATAATATCGTGGTGGCATCGGATTGCCAGGGAGTGGTCAATGACATCAACCAGGGGACAGGAGGTCTTCACACTACTATCATACATGAAATAATGAGTCACAAAGCTAGTTTTCAGTTTTGTAATTTCATCCACGAGCGTAGAAACTTTAATTATGAGGCTCATATTCTCGTCTAGTTCTTGTAACCTAAGAATAGGTAGACATGTTTGGTTGGGAAACCCTCATGACCCAACTAGTGTACCTATGAATATTGCTTTGAATGAATAAAGCTTGGCCAGTTTCTAAAAAAACTGTCCTTTCCTCCACGTGCAAAGTAACTTGAGTTTTTATGCAGAAAATAAATAAATTGATTGTTATCCCGCCATGTGGCTCCGCAAGACCTGGAAGTTGGAATCGAAATTATATTCTTATTAGTACACTGATATTACATTCATTTAATTCACACGTGACTGAGAATCATGGTGAAATGGAAACACGTCTCATATTAGTACACTTATGTTGGCGCTGCTCCGCTCCTTCTTCTACCTCACAATCTCTCTACTCTCTTGTTTCTCTTGAACACACACGCACACATGTGAAAGCTCAAGAAAACACACACACACACACCTATATATATATAGGAAAATGGGTTAGTACTCCTAGGAGTATGTACTCCCACCTCCATGCACCATCCCATCTTATCCAGACTATTTCATGCTTTTAATAATTAAATTGAATTACGTATGGATAATCACGTGGTAGTTCAAAATCGCTTAAACAGAATCCTTGTTTTTAGGGATAAACAAAACGACACCCCCACTTGCGTGAAAAACCCCATCGTCATTTGTTACAGCCCAAACGTCGTACGGCTCTCGTCAAGCTCCGCCGCCGCCAGTGTCGACGACTGCGAATGATGGTGACAATCGTCGTCCCCGTATATACCCAGCAGGTCTCCGGCATCTAGATCAAGCACTCTCCTTCGGCGCTACTCCACCTGGTAGAATTGGCCAGATCTCAAACCGGGTACGCTGCACTTACGTCCAAGTATCACCATTGTTTTTCCCGTACAGGTAATTAGTGGACGGGAGGTAATTGGAGGAAGGGTATGGAACTATCAAGTTGTGTTCAGGTATATGTACAAGATGATGTAGGTGCGTCAAGCTTTCTTACTGTATTTTTTTTCCAGTTGCTTGTTGTAGGTCACAATAATGAAGTCAGCGGGCCTTCTCAACGAGGAAGAGGAGATGAGGCCAGCCGGCGGCTCAACAAGACGGCTCGACCATGCATGCACGCAGATGTGATGCGTCGCGATGGCTCGACGATGTAGACTAATGCATCCGGCGACGGGTTGACAACGTTTTCCGTGACAACAGACAACTCCATCATAGTTAGCGTTTTGGTCGCTCACAGTCAAGTTATTTCATCCATGGTGTGGCCATAGATCCAATTGGACATGGATGTGGCATAGTCGAGCTTTCTTTGCACTAGTCTTCTGCGGACCCAACATGCGCGAACGTGTTGTCAGGGTGCGGAATACGTAAATCAATCTGCATCCAACTATCCAACATGTATATACTTTCTTATGGATAGCATGTGCTTCTTTTTGGGTAGCTTATATACTCCTTTGATCTGTACAAGATATACTTCATGCCAAAAATTTCAAGTATAAAGTCCATAAGGAAACAAGTACGTACATACTCTTAATGTACGTCAATGATGCCTCTTTCACATAATAAATAATGTTCGCTGCAAAAAAAACATACTAAATAATGATGCCTCATTTTTGGATGCTTGGCACATACCACTTAAATAAAAAAGTATATGCGAAGAAAATGCAGTATATACTACCTATGAAAAATCAGTACATACATACCCATTCATTAAAGATGTACATACTAATTTGGATGTTTAATGTATACCACCAAAAAATCTGTATATACTACTTTAAAAAATAGGTGGTATTATATACCTCACATGCACCATTTTAAAATATAGTACATACCCCTTTAAAGAGAAGTATATCTCATTTGAGAAAAGAACCATATACTCCTTCCCAACAATCAGTTATCATCTTTGCAAAGGAAAAAAAAATCAGATATCAATATATACTGATCAATATTGCATGTTTCATACGAAGGATACTCCACCATAAACATACGGTAGTATATACTATGAGAATAGTAGTATATACTCCATTCAAAAAACAGATATGTATATACTCCTTTGAAACAATCAGTAAGTATGTAGACGTTTTTACATAACCCCATGTCCAGATGCCAATAAATAATTAATTCAAACTTGAATTGCATGGTTCAGTCTAATCTCTTGTTAGCTACGCATGCATGGGGGAGTTCTGGCGGGCTGGTTGTTAGATCTGTTCGGCCACCATTTGAGGAATTGGGTATAATAAAAAAACTAATGGTGGGAGTACATACCCCTGGGAGTATAAAAAAGGAATATATATATATATATATATATATATATATATATATATATATATATCTTATTATTATTTTTAATATACTTCATTAATAATTACTAGATATCCCTAAAATGGATTTCATGAAAAAAATCATGTGTGCCTCATATAAAAAAAAAGAGAAAGGCCATAAAAAAGAAGAGAAGGCCCAAAAAATGAATGAAAAAAATGAGAGAAAAAGAGAGAAGGGACAATGCTACTATCCTTGGCCACACTTGTGCTTCAAAGTAGCACCATAATCGTCATGATAGAGAGTCTCTTGTTTTGTCAGTTTCATATACTAGTGGGAATTTTTCATTATAGAACTTGGCTTGTATATTCTAACAATGGGCCTCCTCAAGTGCCCTAGGTCTTCGTGAGCAAGAAAGTTGGATGCACACCCACTTAGTTTCTTTTGTTGAGCTTTCATATATTTATAGCTCTAGTGCATCCGTTGCATGGAAATCCCTACTCCTTGCGTTAACATCAATCGATGGGCATCTCCATAGCTCATTGATTAGCCTCGTTGATGTGAGACTTTCTCCTTTTTGTCTTCTCCACATAACCCCCTCATTATACTCTATTCCACCCATAGTGCTATGTCCATGGCTCGTGCTCATATATTGCGTCAAAGTTTGTGAGTTTG
>NW_021297231.1:0-1984 GCF_002162155.2 Triticum dicoccoides
GTCTTGATCCATGTCACCCAACAGACACTTTCGGAGATACCCGTAGTCTACCTTTATAGTCACCCAGTTACGTTGTGACGTTTGGCATACCCAAAGCACTCCTACGGTATCCGGGAGTTACACGATCTCATGGTCTAAGGAAAAGATACTTTGACATTGCAAAACTCTAGCAAACGAACTATACGATCTTGTGCTATGTTTAGGATTGGGTCTCGTCCATCACATCATTCTCCCAATGATGTGATCTCGTTATCAATGACATCCAGTGTCCATAGTCAGGAAACCATGACTATCTGTTGATCAACGAGCTAGTCAACTAGAGGCTCACTAGGGACATGTTGGTGTCTGTTATTCACACATGCATTACGATTTCCGGATAACACAATTATAGCATGAATAAAGACAATTATCATGAACAAGGAAATATAATAATAATGCTTTCATTATTGCCTCTAGGGCATATTTCCAACAGTCTCCCACTTGCACTAGAGTCAATAATCTAGTTACATTGTGATGAATCGAACACCCATGGAATTCTGGTGTTGATCATGTTTTGCTCTAGGGAGAGGTTTAGTCAACGGATCTGCTACATTCAGGTCCGTATGTACTTTACAAATCTCTATGTCTCCATCTTGAACATTTTCACGAATGGAGTTGAAGAGACGCTTGATGTGCCTTGTCTTCTTGTGAAACCTGGGCTCCTTGGCAAGTGCAATAGCTCCAGTGTTGTCACAGAAGAGCTTGATCGGCCCCGACGCATTGGGTATGACTCCTAGGTCGGTGATGAACTCCTTCACCCATATTGCTTCATGTGCTGCCTCCGAGGCTGCCATGTACTCCGCTTCACATGTAGATCCCGCCACGACGCTTTGCTTGCAACTGCACCAGCTTACTGCCCTACCATTCAAAATATACACGTATCCGGTTTGTGACTTAGAGTCATCCAGATCTGTGTCGAAGCTAGCGTCGACGTAACCCTTTACGACGAGCTCTTCGTCACCTCCATAAGCGAGAAACATTTCCTTAGTCCTTTTCAGGTACTTCAGGATATTCTTGACCGCTGTCCAGTGTTCCTTGCCGGGATTACTTTGGTACCTTCCTACCAAACTGACGGCAAGGTTAACATCAGGTCTGGTACACAGCATGGCATACATAATAGAACCTATGGCTGAGGCATAGGGGATGACGCTCATCTCTTCTATATCTTCTGCCGTGGTCGGACATTGAGCTGAGCTCAATTTCATACCTTGTAACACAGGCAAGAACCCTTTCTTGGATTGATCCATATTGAACTTCTTCAATATCTTATCAAGGTATGTGCTTTGTGAAATACCTATGAGGCGTCTTGATCTATCTCTATAGATTTTGATGCCTAATATATAAGCAGCTTCTCCAAGGTCCTTCATTGAAAAACTTTTATTCAAGTAGGCCTTGATGCTGTCCAAGAGTTCTATATCATTTCCCATCAAAAGTATGTCATCTACATATAATATGAGAAATGCTACAGAGCTCCCACTCACTTTCTTGTAAACGCAGGCTTCTCCATAAGTCTGTGTAAACCCAAACGCTTTGATCATCTCATCAAAGCGAATGTTCCAACTCCGAGATGCTTGCACCAGCCCATAAATCGAGCGTTGGAGCTTGCACACTTTGTCAGCATTCTTAGGATCGGCAAAACCTTCCGGCTGCATCATATACAATTCTTCCTTAAGGAAACCATTAAGGAATGCCGTTTTGACGTCCATTTGCCATATTTCGTAATCATAGAATGCGGCAATTGCTAACATGATTCGGACGGACTTCAGCTTCGCTACCGGTGAGAAAGTCTCATCGTAGTCAACCCCTTGAACTTGTCGATAACCCTTAGCGACAAGCCGAGCTTTATAGATGGTCACATTACCATCCGCGTCTGTCTTCTTCTTAAAGATCCATTTATTTTCTATGGCTCGCCGTTCAACGGGCAAGTCAGTCAAAGTCCATACTT
>NW_021297232.1:0-1924 GCF_002162155.2 Triticum dicoccoides
GACATATTGTTGATTGGAAAAGATATAGAATTTTTGGATAGCATAAAGGGATACTTGAATAAAAGTTTTTCAATGAAAGACCTCGGTGAAGCTGCTTACACATTAGGCATCAAGATCTATAGAGATAGATCAAGGCGCTTAATTGGACTTTCACAACACACATACCTTGATAAAGTTTTGAAAAGGTTTAAAATGGATCAGGCAAAGAAAGGATTCTTGCCTGTATTACAAGGTGTGAAGTTGAGTTAGACTCAATGCCCGACCACAGCAGAAGATAGAGAGAAAATGAAAGATGTTCCCTATGCTTCTGCCATAGGCTCTATCATGTATGCAATGCTGTGTACCAGACCTGACGTATGCTTAGCAATAAGTTTAGCAGGAAGGTACCAAAGTAATCCAGGAGTGGATCACTGGACAGCGGTCAAGAATATCCTGAAATACCTGAAAAGGACTAAGGATATGTTTCTCGTTTATGGAGGTGACAAAGAGCTAGTCGTAAATGGTTACGTCGATGCAAGCTTTGACACTGATCCGGACGATTCTAAATCACAAACTGGATACGTGTTTATATTGAACGGTGGAGCTGTCAGTTGGTGCAGTTCTAAACAAAGCGTCGTGGCGGGATCTACATGTGAAGCGGAATACATAGTTGCTTCGGAAGCAGCAAATGAAGGAGTCTGGATGAAGGAGTTCATTTCTGATCTAGGTGTCATACCTAGTGCATCGGGTCCAATGAAAATCTTTTGTGACAATACTGGTGCAATTGCCTTGGCAAAGGAATCCAGATTTCACAAAAGGACCAAGCACATCAAGAGACGCTTCAACTCCATCCGGGATCTAGTCCAGGTGGGAGACATAGAGATTTGCAAGATACATACGGATCTGAATGTTGTAGACCCGTTGACTAAGACTCTTCCACGAGCAAAACATGATCAACACCAAGGCTCCATGGGTGTTAGAATCATTACTATGTAATCTAGATTATTGACTCTAGTGCAAGTGGGAGACTGAAGGAAATATGCCCTAGAGGCAATAACAAATGTTATTATTTATTTCCTTATTTCATGATAAATGTTTATTATTCATGCTAGAATTTTATTAACCGGAAACATGATACATGTGTGAATACATAGACAAACTTAATGTCACTAGTATGCCTCTACTTGACTAGCTCATTAATCAAAGATGGTTATGTTTCCTAACCATAGACATGAGTTGTCATTTGATTAACAGGATCACATCATTAGAAGAATGATGTGATTGACATGACACATTCCCTTAGCTTAGCACTTGATCGTTTAGTATGTTGCTATTGCTTTCTTCATGACTTATACATGTTCCTACAACGATGAGATTATGCAACTCCCGTTTACCGGAGGAACACTTTGTGTGCTACCAAACGTCACAACGTAACTGGGTGATTATAAAGGAGCTCTATAGGTGTCTCCAAAGGTACATGTTGAGTTGGCATATTTCGAGATTAGGTTTTGTCACTTTAATTGTCGGAGAGGTGTCTCTGGGCCCTCTCGGTAATGCACATTACTATAAGCCTTGCAAGCAATGTAGCTAATAAGTTGGTTACGGAATGATGCATTATGGAACGAGTAAAGAGACTTGCCGGTAACGAGATTGAACTAGGTATTGGATACCGACGATCAAATCTCGGGCAAGTAACATACCGATGACAAAGGGAACAACGTATGTTGTTATGCGGTTTGACCGATAAAGATCTTCGTAGAATATGTGGAAGCCAATATGAGCATCCAGGTTCCGCTATTGGTTATTGTCGGGAAACGTGTTTTGGTCATGTCTACATTGTTCTCGAACCCGTAGGGTCCGCACGCTTAAAGTTAGATGACAGTTATATTACGAGTTTATATGTTTTGATGTACCAAAGGTAGTTCGGAGTCCCGGATGTGATCAC
>NW_021297233.1:0-1089 GCF_002162155.2 Triticum dicoccoides
GTCACCTCAAGTATCCGTGGGTACGATTATACGATATGCATCACACAATCTCAGATTCATCTATTCAACCAACACAAAGAACTTCAAAGAGTGCCCCAAAGTTTCTACCAGAGAGTCAAGACGAAAACGTGTGCCAACCCCTATGCATAAGTTCACGAGGTCACAGAACTCGCAAGTTGATCACCAAAACATACATCAAGTGGATCACGTGAAGATCCCATTGTCACCACAGATAAGCACATGCAAGACATATATCAACTGTTCTCAAATCCTTAAAGACTCAATCCGATAAAATGACTTCAAAGGGAAAACTCAATCCATTACAAGAGAGTAGAGGGGGAGAAACATCATAATATCCAACTATAATAGCAAAGATCACGATACATCAAGATCGTGCCAAATGAAGAACAGGAGAGAGAGAGAGAGAGAGAACAAACACATAGCTACTGGTACAGAACCTCAGCCCTGAGGGTTAACTACTCCCTCATCATCATCGAGAGCACCGGGATGATGAAGATGGCCACCAGAGAGGGATTCCCCCCTCCGGCAGGGTGCCGGAACGGGTCTAGATTGGTTTTCGGTGGCTACAGAGGCTTACGGCGGCGGAACTCCCGATCTATGTTATTTTCTGGAGGTTTTTGTATTTATAGGAATTTTTGGCGTTGGTCTCATCCCAAGGGGGTCTCCGAGTCGTCCACGAGATAGGGGGACGCGCCCGGGGGGCGGGGGGGGTAGGGCGCGCCCCCAACTTCGTGGACGGCCCAGGACTCTTCTGGCCCAACTATTTTACTTCGAGGGCTTCTTTTGGTCCATAAAAAATCATCAAAAATTGGCACGTCAATTGGACTCTGTTTGGTATTCCTTTTCTATAAAACTTAAAAACAAGGAAAAAACAAAAACTGGCACTGGGCTCTAGGATAATAGGTTAGTCCCAAAAATCATATAAAATAGCATATAAATGCATATAAAACATCCAAGATTGATAAGATAATAGCATGGAACAAACAAAAATTATATATACGTTGGAGACGTATCAGATATGAGGGGTGCCAACTGTCGGGGAACGTAGTAATTTCAAAAAAATTCCTA
>NW_021297234.1:0-1003 GCF_002162155.2 Triticum dicoccoides
ATGTCACTACTTGGGCTGAGTTCAGTGAGGCTTTCCGTGAACATCACATTCCGGAGGGTCTCATGGACCGTAAACGTGAAGAATTTTGCAGTTTCACCCAAGGCCGACTTTCTGTGGATGCTTACAGCAGGGAGTTTGGTAATCTCGCACGATATGCAACTGAGGAAGTGTCTACTGATGCCAAGAAGCAAGCAAGGTTCCGTAAGGGACTTAGTCCTGAGCTTCGTCGTGACCTCCGTCTGCATGAGTGCACATCTTTTCAGAAACTGGTCAACAAAGCCATCAGTGCTGAAACTGGTCAGACTGACTATGACGCAACACGCAAGCATGGCCGTGATATGGGTTCCTCATCCGGTGCTGGTCCTCAGAAGCGCCGCGTGTGGGTACCCAACACCGCCCTGCCACCCAGGTTCACACCAAGGCCATCCTTCCAGGCGCCTCGCCCCGTTCAACAGTCTGCACCGGCCAAGCCCTATGGAGGTCCAACCAACAATGCTCCTCCACGTACCAGTTCCGTGACTTGTTTCAAGTGTGGGGAATCTGGCCACTATATGCGTGAGTGTCCCCAGACCAACCCCAACCAGTCTGCTAAAGCTGTTGGCCGTGGCAAGCCGACAGGAAAAATATTCCACGCCAAGCCGGTCACCGCTTCACGTGGCCATGTCAACTGTATCTCTGCCGAAGAAGCTCAAGAGGATCCCAACGTCGTTCTCGGTACGCTTCTTGTCAATTGCCACCCGGCATCTGTCCTTTTCGATACAGGAGCCTCTCATTCTTTTATATCTGAAAACTATGCTCGCTTGCATAACGTCGCATTCGGTGATATGCCAACCTCTATGGTAATTCAAACTCCGGGATCCAAATGGCAAACTTCTAGAGTAAGCCATGGAAATGAAATCCAAGTCGACAGACTTGTTTTCCTCGCGTCTTTGATAGCCCTTAAATCTTCAGATATTAATATCATTTTGGGTATGGACTGGATGTCAGCTCATCAAGCCAAAAT
>NW_021297235.1:0-991 GCF_002162155.2 Triticum dicoccoides
ACTCCAGTCGCGCTTTCTCTGTATAATTGTCCTTTGATTACGGTAAAGGCCTTAGATCGACGGACGATCTGTCGAGCCTCTTCCTCATCCTCCGGAAGCTCTTTCCTCAAGATATATGCGACATACGGAATCGTCCAGTCGGGAATGACCACCAAAACCTCCATGATCAAGTCGACCACCGCTGGGATTTCAACTTCAGTCGGATCTGTGGCGCTCTTGGGCTGCGGAGTTTCTTCGGTGAAAGGATCTTCTTTGACTGACGGAGTGTGTATATGCTCCAAGAACACACCACTCGGAATGGCTTCTCTCTTGGAACCTATCTTTGCTAGATCATCAGCTGCTTGATTTTTCAGTCGGGGTATATGATGGAGCTCCAACCCCTCGAACTTCTTTTCCAGCTTCCTCACTGCACTGCAGTATCCAGTCATGGCTGGGCTTCTCACGTCCCACTCTTTCATCACCTGATCGACCACTAAATCCGAGTCACCATAGACCATTAGGCGACGGACGCCGAGTGAAATGGCCATGCGCAACCCATATAAGAGGGCCTCATATTCTGCCTCATTGTTGGAGGAATCAAAGTGAATCTGGAGCACATATCTGAGCTTATCTCCTCTGGGGGAAACCAGGACAACCCCAGCACCGGAACCATTCAACATCTTAGAGCCATCAAAAAACATGGTCCAATGCTCCGAGTGAACTTCAGTCGGTTGCTGTTGTTCAATCCACTCGGCGAGGAAATCTGCTATCGCCTGGGACTTAATGGCTTTCTTTGCCTCAAACTTGATATCAAGGGGAAGAAGTTCAATCGCCCATTTGGCCACTCGACCAGTTGCATCTCTGTTGTGCAAAATCTCTGATAGTGGAGCGTCGCTGACGACTGTGATGGAATGGTCAGAGAAATAATGAGCAACCTTCTTTGTGGTCATGTATATTCCATACACAAGCTTCTGATAATGAGGATATCTCTGCTTGGATGGAGTCAAGACTT
>NW_021297236.1:0-2209 GCF_002162155.2 Triticum dicoccoides
TGATGGTGTGTCCGAACATCATAGTTGCACCCTATTGGATATGGTGCGTACCATGATGTCTCTTATCGAATTACCACTATCGTTCATGGGTTAGGCATTAGAGACAACCACATTCACTTTAAATAGGGCACCACGTAATTCCGATGAGATGACACCGTATGAATTATGGTTTAGAGAAACCTAAGTTGTCGTTTCTTAAAGGTTTGGGGCTGCGACGCTTATGTGAAAAAGTTTCAGGATTAAGCTCGAACCCAAAGCGGATAAAATGCATCTTCATAGGACACCCAAAACAGTTGGGTATACCTCCTGTCTCAGATCCGAAAGCAATAAGGGATTGTTTCGAGAATCAGGTCCTTTCTCGAGGAAAAGTTTCTCTCGAAAGAATTGAGTGGGAGGATGGTGGAGACTTGATGAGGTTATTGAACCGTCTCTTCAACTAGTGTGTGACAGGGCACAGGGAGTTGTTCCTGTGGCACCTACACCAATTGAAGTGGATGCTTATGATATTGATCATGAAACTTCGGATCAAGTCACTCCCAAACCTCGTAGGATGACAAGGATGCGTACTACTTCAGAGTGGTACGTAATTCTGTCTTGAAGGTCATGTTGCTAGACAACAATGAACCTACGAGCTATGGAGAAGCGATGGTGGGCCCGGATTCCGATAAATGGCTTGAGGCCATAAAATACGAGAGAGGATCCATGTACAGATGGATTTCAAAAGGAAGACGGACGTGGATGGTAATGTCACCGTCCATGAAGCTCGACTTGTGGCGAAAAGTTTTTCACAAGTTCAAGGAGTTGACTACGATGAGATTTTTCTCATCCGTAGCGATGCTTAAAGTCCGTCGGATTCATGTTAGCATTAGCTGTATTTATGAAATCTGGCAGATGGATGTCAAAACGAGTTTCCTTACCAGTTTTCATAAGGAAAGGTTGTATGCAATACAATCAGAAAAGTTTTGTCGATCCTAAGGATGCTAAAAGGTATGCTAGCTCCAGCGATCCTTCTAAGGACTGGAGTAAGCATCTCGGAGTTGGAATGCTTTTTGATAAGATGATCAAAGTTTTTTGGTTTATACAAAGTTTATGAGAAACTTGTATTTCCAAAGAAGTGAGTGGGAGCACTATAAAATTTCTAATGAGTATATGTTGTTGACATATTGATGATCAGAAATGATTTTCTAGAAAGCATATAGGGTTATTTGAAAGGTGTTTTTCAATAGAAAACCTGGATTAAGCTACTTGAACATTGAGCATCAAGATCTATAAGGATAGATCAAAATGCTTAATAATACTTTCAAATGAGCACATACCTTGACATGATCTTGAAGGTGTTCAAGATGAACCAGTCAAAGAAGGAGTTCTTGCCTGAGTTGTAAGGTACGAAGTTAAGACTTAAAGCTCGACCTCGGCAGAATAGAGAGAAAGGACGAAGGTCGTCCCCTATGCTTAAGACGTAGGCTCTTCAGTATGCTATGCTGTGTACCGCACCTGAAGTGTGCCTTGCCATGAGTCAGTCAAGGGGTACAAGAGTGATCCAATAATGGCTCATAGGACAGCGGTCAAAGTTATCCTTAGTAACTAGTGGACTAAGGAATTTTCTCGATTATGGAGGTGGTAAAAGAGTTCGTCGTAAAGGTTACGACGATGCAAGCTTGACACCTATACGGATAGCTCTGAGTAGAGAGACCGGATACATATAATGGAGCAATAATTTAGAATAGCTCCAAGTAGAACAGTTGTTTGGAATAGCTCCAAATAGAGCGTGGTAGCTGCATCTAGGAGATGACATAGAGATTTGTAAAGCACACACGGATCTGAAAGGTTCAGACCCGTTGACTAAAACCTCTCTCACAAGCAACATGATCAAACATAAAACTCATTGAGTGTTAATCACATAGTGATGTGAACTAGACTACTGACTCTAGTAAACTCTTGGGTATTAGTCACATGGCGATGTGACCTGTGAGTGTTAATCACATGGCGATGTGAACTAGATTATTGACTCTAGTGCAAGTGGGAGACTGTTGGAAATATGCCCTAGAGGCAATAATAAATAAGTTATTATTATATTTCTTTGTTCATGATAATAGTCTTTTATTCATGCTTTAACTGTATTATCCGGAAATCGTAATACACGTGTGAATACATAGACCACAATATGTCCCTAGTGAGCCTCTAGTTGACTAGCTCGTTGTGATCAACA
>NW_021297237.1:0-1214 GCF_002162155.2 Triticum dicoccoides
GTACGTATACACGGTGTAGAAATATGTGGAGCTGGGTTGGCTATATATGGTAGCAAAAGATTAGCAATAATCAATTCAAAGATGCAATGTTGAATAAACGCTCAACGACGGTACTGTGCTGGTCCTAGGCTAGACCGGACTAGAGACGCGAGCCTAGAACACTAATGAGGTCACGGCGTAGCACAACTAGCATCAATGAAGGATACTAAGTAGCTCTTGACAGCAAGATATAAGTGAAGATCACAACGGCAGTGAAGATAATGATGAAAAACAACTGCCAAGCAGGATATACAACAACTCTCTCTCCAACTTTCCTCTTGAAAAGTTTGAGACAATTTTCTGATAAATTCTTTCAAAGAATGCTACTAACTCAAGCTTTCCAATGCAAAAAGAATCACTTAATTCCGAGTTGATATGAGGAGTCAAAGAATTCTAAAACTGGCCTGAAAAATTGGAACAAGCTGTGTTCACGAACTTCAGAGGGCAAAAAGACCTATTTAGAAGCCAATTTTGAGGTGTCAAATATTGAACTAGCTTCTGCAACTATTTATATGCGGCTCGTCGCTATCTTCAATTTGAGTACTCACGGAGCCAAAACGGACTTCGTATGAGGAAGATACACCTGTTTTACTGAACAGTGCGCAAAACAGATTCCAATCCGAATTCAGGTACGAGATTGATTCTAGATAGATCCAATTTTTTTTCTTCTCTCTTTTTTTTCTCACGCTTTTTTTTCTTTTTCTTCTCTCTCTTTTTCTTTTTTTTCCTTTTTTCTCTTTTTTTTCTCTATCTTCTTTTTTCTCTCTTTTTTTTGTCTCTTTTTTTTCTCCCTCTTTCCAAAACAAACTAGATCTCAACTATTATTATGACAATGAATGGTGGGTAGCACCTGGTGGAAATTGATGGATGGGTGGTGGACAGCGGAAGAGATAATGATGCAGCGGTGGCGTGACTAATGTGAACAGAACTCGAAACTCTAAACGAACTAGACACTAAGACCAGCAACTCGACACGACGATGCAACCGATAATTCAACTATGCAAGCAATGAATAGAAAATTGTAAAGGCTCAGACTGGCTTGGATAAAGGATGAACAGATCTAACTTTTTTTGTGTGGCTTTTTCTTGGACAATAGGTAAGAAAATAAATCTAATCTAGGAAAACTGGAAATTCTCACCGAGCAACCTGAAAACTGATACCACTTGATAGAGGCG
>NW_021297238.1:0-1090 GCF_002162155.2 Triticum dicoccoides
TGGCGGCAACCTGGGCTGGCCTATATGGGCACTTTATCGTCCGCTGGCAGACGGCAAAGATGCAAAGGTATTTGTCGTCTGCCAGCGGACGGCAAAGCATGTCGTTAACCCCCTAACGGACCTAACCTGCCACGTGTGCCGTCCAGACTCTTTGTCCTCTGCTGGCGGACGGCAAAGAACATTTTGTCTTTGCCGTCCGCTAGCAGACGGCAAAGAGGCCTTTGCCGTAGCTTATTCCGCCGTACATGTTGTTGTCTGCTGGCTGATGGCAAAGGCCTTTGCCGTCGGCAATGGCAGACGGCAAAGTGTCTGATTCCTATAGTGAATGGCCAGATTGTACTCCTTTAGTAGATCCTTCCACCCACTAAATTTGGGTCGATCACAAGGATCGTCCATGGCATATAGGGGTTTCCACTAGCTGGGGCCGTTGGTGATGTATATAGTGAGAGCTCCTATTTGGAAAATAGGGCGGGGCGCAGAACTCTCCCCCTGCGCGGTTTGTGCCGGCCCAAAGCAGGGGTGAGGGGCGCCTGTTATTTCATTTTGTTTCGATTTTCCCTTCAATACTTTTTTATTTATTCATTTTATTCTTTTTCCCTTCTTTTTTTATTTTTATTTTTACTTATAACTAAATTCAAAAAATTCTCAAGAACTTCAAAAAGGTTCCTGAATATGTTTTTGAATTTCTAAAGAAATTTTGAATTTGAAAAATGTTCCTAAATTTTAAAAAAATATCACAAGTTTGAAAAAATTCCAAATTCCAAAAGATGTTCCCGGATTTCAATTTTTTGATGAATTTAAATATTGATCTTGTATTTCAAAAAAAAGTTCCAAGTTTCAAAAAATGTCCACAAACTTAAAAATTATCCAGTAATTCAACAAATATTCATGAATTAAAAAATATATTCTTGAATTTTGAAAGTGTTCAGAAATTCAACAAATGTTCCTGAATTTCATAAGATGTTCTAAATTTAAAAACATGTTCAAGAATTCCAAAAATGGTCACCTATTTTAATTTATTTCATGAATTTCATATTCAGGAAAGGAAAAAATCTTCAAAATTTCAAAAATAGCCATTCTGATTTTTTTT
>NW_021297239.1:0-873 GCF_002162155.2 Triticum dicoccoides
TTCGTTGTTGGGCCATATTGGATTTATGTGCGAATTTGACGTACAAGCAAAAAAAAAAATCAAAACGTATACAATAATAGTACCACCTCGTTAATGTTATGATTTTATCTACATAAATCGTGAAAGCGTATTATGACACAAGAAGAAAGCGTATTGTGACGGTGAACCCGGAGACCCAATCCGTGCTTTATTATTAGGGATATATATATATATATATATATATATATATATATATATATATATATATATATATATATATATATATATAAAGGAAGAATGCAATAATAGTCTAAGGTGAGGGACGGTATTGAGGGGCGGTGTGAGGGCGTTTATGGAACATGTGTGCGGAAGAACTCACGAAGGACGGACCTCACATCCAGCTATGACATGAGGTGATTAAGCTCATCACCTTGAGACTGATCATGTCTATACACATTGTGATGAGATGAACACTTCATCCATTGTTGGTGTATATGGCACCATGTTGAAATAAAGGACGCGGATGGAGGAGATGGTCCTTAAACCTTACTTATTAGGATAGGGATATGTGATATTTTCTCTCCCGTTGCAACGCACGGGCATTTGTGCTAGTTAACTATCAAGCATCACATGATGAAGAATCAACATGTTAATGTTTTTTGTTAGAATGTGTGATATGTCTTTTCTCCGTTGCAACGCACGGGCATGTGTGCTAGTTTTATATCTATCACGGGTCAAAAATACACATAATATTTCCTTTCGCTGAGCTACAGGGCCTCAAGAATATTCTCAATTCGCTGGCAGGTATAGTGCTTGAGCATGCAATCATGCTAATTAAAAAATCTGCCATGTCCATGGACAAACTCTTATTCCTTCATCCTCGCAAAAAAAAAA
>NW_021297240.1:0-1268 GCF_002162155.2 Triticum dicoccoides
TTGTATTTGCACATATCGAGCATATTGTGTGTATGATTGAAATGCTTGGTATGTGTGGGATCTGACTACCTAGTTGTTTATCCTTAGTAGCCTCTCTTACCGGGAAATGTCTCCTAGTGTTACCGCTGAGCCATGATAGCTTGCTACTGCTCTGGAACACTTAGGCTGGCCGGCATGTGTCCTTCTTCGTTCCTGTGTCTGTCCCTTCGGGGAAATGTCACGCATTGAGTACCGGAGTCCTGTTAGCCCGCTACAGCCCGGTTTACCGGAGTCCTGCTAGCCCAGTGCTACAGCCCGGACCCACTTGCTGATGACCGACACGTTCGTTGCTGGGTCATGGATGCCTGTCCCTGTAAGTCTGTGCCACTTTGGGTTTACGACTAGTCATGTCAGCCCGGGCTCTTTATCATATGGATGCTAGCGACACTATCATATACGTGAGCCAAAAGGCGCAAACGGTCTCGGGCAAAGGTAAGGCGACACCCGTGGGGTTACCGTGCGTGAGGCCGCAAAGTGATATGAGGTGTTACAAGCTAGATCGATGTGACATCGAGTCGGGGTCCTGACAGCGTTGGCATCAGAGCCGGACTGCCTGTAGGTTCTCCAAGCCAAACTGGTCAATGTTGAGTCTAGAAATTCTTTATTTATATGTAGGGGAATTGTTTGTGGGTTGGAACGTAAGGCTCTTTTACTCCTTTATCTTATGACATTCTGATCTGAGTCAGTCTATTCTTCCACCGGGGGTTAAGGAATTAGGAGTTATTCTCTCTATCAGGATCACGTGTTACTAATCAGTAGTACCTTATAGGTTTGATGGTTACAAGCCTAGTTCAGTTCTACTACCACATTATGTTGCTAGGATGGACTCAGAACTTGATATGATGATGTTGAGTGTGTATGAAATTCTTTGTCAAATGTCTCAAAATCCTTCTTGAGCATTTACAGCTGTTATGCTGCCGAAATTTTGCTAGAAATTCTAATGCCTTTGCATTATGATTGTGCTTTCAGATGGCCACTCGCGACCTCAATCAAGTGGTTCGCCTGACTCGATGCCTAGATGTACCCGGCCATACTGCCAAGTTGGTCAGGGTAATGACTGAGGCTGGATACCGCTGGTATCCTGAGTACACGGTCGAAGAGCAATTTCGGGACTTCAATCAAAGCCAGTATCTCTGCACTGTCAGGATATTTCCATCTTATCCTGGATCCACCGAGCCCCTTCACTGCTCCTATGGACTCGGGGTTACTATTGAGATGGCTGTGCAGGA
>NW_021297241.1:0-796 GCF_002162155.2 Triticum dicoccoides
AGAGAAGAGGGGGAAGAAATAATGAATACAGAGCAAACAAAGCATCACCAAAATATAACAAGGCAATATGCGGTGTTCGGTGTGCCCTAACGCGGTAGTAGGTGATACCGGTGAAGGGGGGAAAACATCCGGGAAAGTATTCCCGGTGTTTCGTGTTTTCTGACAGATGAACCGGAGGGAGAAAGTTGCGGGTTTGATATGTTAGGGGTGTGTGGTGGACGAACGGGCTACGTATCCGGGTTCGTCTCGTCGTTCTGAGCAACTTTCATGTACAAAGTATTTTCATCCGAGTTACGGATTATTTTGTATTAATTTTTAAAGTTTTATGTCATTTTTAGAATTAACAGAATTAATTAAACCGAAAATCATTTTATCACGTCATCATGATGTCAGCATGACATCAACGGTCAACTGTGGACTTTGACTAGTCAACAGACCACTCGGTCCCACATGTCATTGTCTAAGGATAATTAAACAGGTTTAATTAGTTTAACTAGTGATTAGGTTAGTCTAAACAGAATTAATTAAGTTAATTAATTTAGTTAATTAATTAATTAACATTTTTATTTATTTATTTTTATTACTTTTTTTTGTTCTGGGGCTGTGGGGCCCTCGTGTCATAGAGTCAAGGCCTTAACGGGCGCGGGCACTGGGCTTCGCCCCGGTCGTGCAGGCGCGTGCGCCAGGCGCCTTAGCGCGCGGACAGGGGGGAAGGGGACGGCGTGTGGTCCGGCAGCGGCGACCGTGGCCGGTGCAGGGCGGCGCGGCGAGGCCGGCCGGAGCTGAGGGGAGGCGC
>NW_021297242.1:0-1515 GCF_002162155.2 Triticum dicoccoides
CATTTGCATTTTGTTCCCAGCTTGCACCGCCAATGTGCCATTCTACCATGGGTCTCTTCCATTTCCGGTGATAAGCAAATTCATCCATTGCGTTGTCTTCAACAAGGTAATCCACATCATCCAAGTTTGAGTATGCCATTCTACCGACCCCCTCCAAACGATCGCTCGAGAATTGTCTTAGGCTGGTTTAAAGAGTTTCAATGATCTCTGAATCAAAAGTAATTCTTTTTGCCACTTAAGGGGATATCTCTACGAGTCACCTTCCCTAAGGTGTATCGTTATGGTATCATGGCAACTCAACTCCTCGCTACGTTGACAATTGTTTACCACCTTCTTAAGCGTGAAATTGTTGTCTACCTAGTGCACCTTCGTCATCCGTCTCTTTCCACCCCTCTTGATGTGTAACTCGTGTCTCAACCCGAGAGATGGTCCTATGTCTCATTCCGTGAGTTGTTCGATCTTCGAGAAGATCGACCCTTCTAGAGTCTTCTTCTTCCCTCCATGTCATGTTGACAGGATTTCTCAGAGCAAGACTCCAAGACAATGATGGTGATCGAATCAACGTTCCTATGAAGTGCAACCTGGATCGTGAAGATTATACTAGTCTGCGTTACCCTTCACCTTACCCTACGCTTGAATCTCGAGACGAGATTCTTGTTAGTGGGGGTGAGTTGTCACATCCCTAGCTCTGGTTATGCACTAGGCTAGACCTCATGTGAGCATCATGTTTTAATTCAAATGAAATTTGAATTGAGGAATTTTCAAAGCCTCAGAAACCTTCTAAAAATGATCAACATTAAAATATCCTCAAAGAAGTCCAAGAAAATGTTCCTCTTAGTCTCTGAAAATATTGCAAAGAGGTAAAACTCAAAACAATATTTTTGGTATCTCAGAGTTAATTATTTTGGGCCATTTGAATTAATCCAATAACTATTTGCTTTGGATTTATATTTAATATATATTAAATATGACTCCAAATAATTCTGGAAGTTGTGAGTGGCTTTGTATATATTTTAGCAAGCCACATAAAACCCTACAGAATTTATTAAAATGATTTATTGTTTAAAACTAAATCAAAACAAACTACAGAAAATAAAAAAAAACAGAAATAAAAGACAGAGCAGAAAGCCTACCTGGCCTTACCCGTGCAGCCCACCAGAGCCGGCCCAGCTCCTGTGCTGGTCCAGCACTGTGCGGCCCAGCCCACCTCCTCCTCCCTGTCGCCTTCCTCCTCGCGCCAGTAGGCAGAGGAGGGACTCGGCGCACGCGCCCGAGCTCGCCACGCCACCACCCTGCTCGTCTGCTTCGCCTGAGGCCACCACGACGCCTCGCGCCTTCTCCTCGGCGCCGCCTCGACCCCCTGGAACCCTCCCGCTCACTCCCTCGTCCCCATCTCCTCCTCTGTTCTTTCTCTCGCACGCACCCGAGAGCGACCGTCGCCGCCGTTTGCTGCTGCCGCGGCCACCGGCCACCCCTAGCCTCGCCGATGCACCCAGGAGCTCCGCCTCGACCCCC
>NW_021297243.1:0-2618 GCF_002162155.2 Triticum dicoccoides
AGGGAGGCAGATACCTTGGGGGCGACGGCGCGCGGCGGAGAGAAATCGAACGAGTGAGAGTGTGAGGGGAGAGTGAGGACGCGGGGTGTGAATATGGTGCTTGTAGTAGTAGCGCTGTTTCGTAACCAACGCTACTGCTAAGCTCCATAGCAGTAGCGTGTTAAGTAAACCAGCGCTACTGCTATGATCAATAGCAGTAGCGCTTTTAGACAACCAGCGCTACTACTAAGTCTAAGCATGTAAAAAAGCATCGGTCATTAATGATCTTTTTGTGTAGAATCTAAATTGTCAGTATGAATCCTACACATAGAGTGCAATGAAGACCATGTGGTTGTGATAGTTTGAGAAGCACTATATTTAAGGTGGTAAACACTCTGTTCGGGGAGCAAGGTGGGACTAAACTTTGGTCATAGGAGGGGATTAGATTTAGTAGTAGCGCTGGTTGGGAGAAAGCGCTATTGCTAAGTATAATAGCAGTAGCGCTTGTTCTATATGAGCGCTACTAGGATACCTAGCCTACCGGCACCGGTCTGGCAATTATAGTAGTAGCGTGTTTTATAACTACAACGCTACTGCCGGTCACCGGAGGCGCCACCGCCAGCGACCGTCTCCGTCACCTTGCGCCCATTCTCCTTCTCCTTTCTTCCTGTCTTTCCTCTCTCCCTCATGCCCTGTCTCTCTCTTTCTCTGGACGAGACGGACGCCGCTGCGAGCAAGCCCCCGCACCAGCCGCGAGATCCTTCCCTCATCTTGCGACACTTCTCCTTCTATGCCTTCCTCTCTTTCCTCTCCCCCTCACACCCTGTCTCTCTCTTTAACTGGATGAGCAAGACATCGCCGCCGCCACCGGAGCAAGCCGCCGCACCGGCTGGCAGATCCGCCGCGCCCGGATCCGCGCGTCTTCCTCGCGCTGTCGAACGCTTTATCACTTTGAAAGGGCCGCGGGTTCAATACAGGAAACTACAGGGTTTCTTGCAAAAACAATAGTCAGAACGAAGGGTTTTCTCACCTAATAAGGGACCGCGGGTTGAATATTAGAAAGTGCAATGGCTTTTTTGCAAAAATGTGCGACGGACGACCAGAAGCAATGCGTGGTTTATTAGTAGGTAAGACTAGCAAAAATGCCCGTGCGTTGCAACGGGAGAAAAAACGCTATATATGTAGGGGGAGGGGATTATCACTTCTATATGGGTAAAGGTAAAGGTAGTCCTACCATTTCCAAATTGTCGGCATGAGTGCTAGAGCTATTATCCCAGACATTTTTATGCCCAGATAAATCAAGTACTCCCTCCGTCCGAAAAAGTGTGTCCCTCAAATGGATGTATCTAGCACTAACTTGGTGCTAGATACATCCATTTGAGGGACAAGCTTTCTTGGACGGAGGAAGTACTAATGATATCACTTAATTGTACCAATAATATACTTATGTTACATCACCCAGAAAAATATTATGGTAAAAAGGAACGGATTGAAAAATAATTGGTTCGCAATCATATATGCATGCAGGGGATCAATATTTTGCTTCAAAGTTCTATGAAGAGTTTGTGGATCATGCCTCATTACATTCAGAAGAAGAAAATCTTGTCATCTGTAGGTGGGCGCTAGCACTCTGCAGGAGTTGTACCTTCGAGATTCATTCTCAAGTAAAATTCAGAAGTGCAAAAACAGATCTAACAATAGTCACAGTACAACTCCAGCTTCCTCGTTTGTTAACTTGCCGTTGTTCTGATGTAGATTTGGCACCAGCCTCTCTAGCAGAAGGAAAATCCATGTCAATAATAGACTCTGAAAACTCAAAGTACATACTACATGAAATCCTTCTGAAGTGTCTTTCTGCTTCCACAATAATAATAAAAAATTCTACTTAAATGACTGTCAAAAGGGATACTTATTGTAGATTACATGAGGAGCCAATAATTGTTTTTACCTTATAGAAAACAACATGTAGAGAATATTGTGTCAATAAAATCAATCCTTGGTGATTCAGAAATGGACGATGAACTACACGTACATGATGGACCCTAGACTACCAGTGTGACACTTGATGTTGGTTGTGTTGCCAAAGTTACAACAGAGTTGCTGCTAAATTGGTACTCCACATAAACAAAGTCCACCATTGCTGCTAAACTGGTAATCCACATGAACAAACTCAATCAGCCATGTACCAAATTTATCTCTGAACTGTAAGTACGCGAAGGACACAAAACCTACTACGAAAACATAAGTGCCGAGTCATCTAATTCATACTACTACTTAGTCTAAGGTGATAAGAGTAATGGTAAGTAGCCATTGCTGGGAGATGTGATTTATTGTTGCATACTACATTGTACATGAACATTTTACAAATGCTTATAATATATAAACATCAATTTATATATATCTACATGGGAGCATTTCAGAGAACACATGGTGAGCATGAATGTCTCACAAACCTGCAGCTTCCTAGATTTCGATGTCTCATACATGGTGGTGGGCAGAAGCTGCAGCATGTTACTCCTTAGCTTGGGGGCCCTGGTCATGGAGGACCCTGCTGGCCAGGGGGCAAGAGGGAAGCAGCCAGCAACACCCACGTAAACCTGTAGCTTTGCATCAAGGCGCCTCTCATGCCAACTACAACA
>NW_021297243.1:6640-8027 GCF_002162155.2 Triticum dicoccoides
GCATCTGGCTCTGCGTTGACCAACAGCTCCCATCCATGGCAGACTCCACGCTCGCCGCTGCCGGTGCTCGTCCTTGGCTGCCCGTCCTTGCTGGCCAACAGCACACCCGCGCTCATCGCCCCGGCCACCCGCGCTCATCGCCCCGGCCGCCCGCGCTCGCCGGCTATCTGCTCTTGTCCTTCAACAGGTCGCCCTCATTGCAAGCAGGCCTGCTGCGTCCGATGCAGTAAGGAGATGTCGTCTTCCCAAGCATCATGTAGTCGTTCGTAGCGTTGTCGGCGTGGTCATGGCAACCTCGGCCGCCGGTTGCAGCATCCCGAGCTGCCCATGGTAGTAACTCCGATGATGTCGTGTGGCCATCCGAGCTGGTGTTGGTTCAAACAAAAATAGATGATGGATGTAGCAAATTATGTTGCTGGATGCAGCTCCGTCGCATCGACGCTCGACTAGTTCCATCAAATAAAAATGCCCCCCGTAGCGAATTTATATGCCGGTTGTAGCATTTTCCCACCATGTTTGTAGCTCTGTCGCGCCGGCGGTGGTAGCTGACGGTCGACTGGTTCCAGCAAAAATCAATGTTGGATGTAGCAAAATAATTCGCTGGTTCCAGCAAAAAATCAAAAAAGTAGGACGGTGGTAGCAAAAAAATTGAAACTGGTTTCAGCAAAAAGAGATGGATCCAGCAAAAAAGCGAAAATTGAAAAAAGGTAGTAGCAAAGAACATATATGGTGGTAGCAAAAAATGTATACGGTGGTAGCAAAATTAAAGTTGGTTCCAGCAACAAACACCCTCAATTAGAGATTCTAGAAAAAAGTTACTGATTCCAGCAAAACAAAAACCCACTTGTAGTAAAAATTGCAGCTGATTGTAGCTCCCATTGAGGCCGGTTCCAGCAACTCGTTCGCCCACTTGGTGGGGAGCTTGCTACAACGTGATAGCTGCAGCGGGTGGCCGTCGGCGGCAGCATCAGCACCGGCGCGGTCCGCGGGGTTCGCGAATGAGCAGGGACTCAATGGACCTCCGAGGGAAGAAAAAGAGGGAGTGGGTGTTGCGTGTGACGCTGGGACTGACGAGCTGCCATGGCGGAGGAGCACCAGCTAGTCGACGAGCTGCCATGGCTGGCCGGCACGGCTTGTCGCCGATGGGGGAGAGCAAGCACCTACAGATGAAGGGAGAGGGGGAGCAGAGCTCGTGGACCAGAGAAGTTGTGTTCGTCGTGAGGGAGAAATGAGTGGATCTCATCGTCCTTGAAGAGATAAGGTAAAGGGGATGTGGGTCGTTCGGTGCATGGTCCACCTGCAGACGAGCGTGTGCGTGAGTGAGCGGTGTGGACCGGCCGAAAACTCAGCCGGTCGACCGCTTATAAACGTTTCCCTTTATGTAACC
>NW_021297244.1:0-1500 GCF_002162155.2 Triticum dicoccoides
ATTTTACAACCAAGAATCTATAGCCTATGCTACGAAAAGCATATCCCAGGAAAACACAATCCACAGTTTTTGGTCCCAGCTTCCGCTTCTTTGGGATTGGCACATTGACTTTCGCCAAACAACCCCAGGTTCGCAGATAAGAGAGCTTTAACCTTTTCTTGTCCCATTCCTCGAATGGAGTTATCTCTTTGTTCTTTGTGGGAACTCGGTTTAGGACATGACACGCTGTCAATATCGCCTCCCCCCACCATGCCTTGGAGAGACCCGATGTGTCTAACATGGCGTTAACCAAATCAGTTAGAGTACGGTTCTTTCTTTCGGCCACCCCATTTGACTGAGGTGAGTAGGGAGGCGTCCTCTCATGGATTATACCATGTTCCGCACAAAAAGCATCAAATTCATTGGAAAAATACTCTCCACCATGGTCGGACCTAAGCCTCTTGATTTTTCGATCAAGTTGGTTTTCCACTTCAGCTTTATAGATCTTGAAAAAGTTCAAAGCCACATCCTTAGATTTCAGAAGATACACACAGCAGTATCTAGTGGAGTCGTCAATTAACGTCATGAAATATTTCTTTCCACCTTTTGTCAAAACACCATTCATTTCACATAGATCTGAATGTATAAGTTCTAGTGGTGCAAGATTTCTCGTCTCCGCAATCACGTGAGACTTACGAGGTTGCTTAGCTTGCACACACACTTGACACGTAGATCCCTTGACAGTGGTGAAACTAGGGATTAAGTTCAACTTCGCTAGTCGCGACATGTAACCAAAGTTAACATGACAAAGACGTGAATGCCACACATTTGATTCACTATTGTTGCAAATATGATTAACAACTTTATTGCAATCGTCTGATAAGGATAAACGAAACAGGCCTCCTGACTCATAGCCTTTACCAACAAAGGTTCCATACTTGGATATTACAAATTTATTCGACTCAAAGACAAGCTTATAGCCATCTCTACACATAAGAGATCCGCTAACAAGATTTTTATTGACGGAGGGGACATAATGCACGTTCTTCAGCCGCACGATCTTCCCCGAAGTAAACTTCAGATCGACCGTGCCAACACCACGAACATAAGCACTTGAACCGTTGCCCATCAGCACGGTTGAAGTCCCTGCGGTCTGATAAGACGAAAACATGGAAATATCACCACATACATGCACATTAGCACCCATGTCAATCAACCAGTCAGGAGAATGACATACTGAAAGAATAGTGGGAAATATACCATACCCAGCATCCTTCATGTCAGTGTCTCCAATGACAACATTAGCGGTCTTGCCGCCTTTCCCAGGATGACGCTTGTCATAGCGATTAGGGCAACTAGGAGCCCAATGATCAGGATCTCCACACACATGACAAGCACCTTTCTTCTTGCCATTCTTCTTCTTGAAGTTCGTGTGTTGCACAGCCTTGTTCTTCCCATCAAACTTTCTTTACCATCAAACTTGCCCTTGTTCTTGAACTTGTGGGGCTGGAAGTTCTGCTT
>NW_021297245.1:0-1300 GCF_002162155.2 Triticum dicoccoides
AGAGAGTTTGCATCTACATACCACTTGTAGATCGCGTGCGGAAGCTTGCAAGGTGATGATGTAGTCGTACTCGACGTGATCCAAATCACCGATGACCAGCGCCGAACGGACGGCACCTCCGCGTTCAACACACGTACGGGACGGGAGACGTCTCCTCCTTCTTGATCCAGCAAGGGGGAAGGAGAGGTTGATGAAGATCCAGCAGCACGACGGCGTGGTGGTGGATGCAGGGCGTCACAGCAGCAGGGCTTCGCCGAGACTACGAGGGAGAGACGTAATGGGGGGAGGTGGAGGCGCCAGGGGCTGGTGTATGAAGTCCCTCCTCTCCCCCACTATATATAGGGGTGCCAGGGGGGCGCCGGCCCTAGTAGATGAGATCTACTAGGGGGGCGGCGGCCTAGGGGAGGTTTCCCTCCCCCCCAAGGCACCTAGGGGTGCCTTCCACCACTAGGACTCCTCCTAGGGGGAAACCCTAGGCGCATGGGCCTATAGGGGCTGGTGCCCTTGGCCCATGATGGCCAAGGCGCACCCCCTACAGCCCATGTGGCCCCTCGGGACAGGTGGCCCCACCCGGTGGACCCCCGGGACCCTTCCGGTGGTCCCGGTACAATACCGATAACCCCGAAACTTGTCCCGATGCCCGAAACAGCACTTCCTATATATAATTCTTTACCTCCGGACCATTCCGGAACTCCTCATGACGTCCGGGATCTCATCCGGGACTCCGAACAACATTCGGGTTTCTGCATATACATATCTTCATAACCCTAGCGTCACCGAACCTTAAGTGTGTAGACCCTACGGGTTCGGGAGACATGCAGACATGACCGAGACGCTCTATGTCAATAACCATCAGCGGGATCTGGATACCCATGATGGCTCCCACATGCTCCTCGATGTTGTCATCGGATGAACCACTATGTCGAGGATTCGATCAAACCCTGTATGCAATTCCCTTTGTCAATCGGTACGTTACTTGCCCGAGACTCGATCGTCGGTATCCCAATACCTTGTTCAGTCTCGTTACCGGCAAGTCACTTTACTCGTACCGTAATGCATGATCCCGTGTCCAACACCTTGGTCACATTGAGCTCATTATGATGATGCATTACCGAGTGGGCCCAGAGATACCTCTCCGTCATACGGAGTGACAAATCCCAGTCTCGATCCGTGTCAACCCAACAGCTACTTTCGGAGATACCTGTAATGCACCTTTATAGTCACCCAGTTACGTTGTGACGTTTGATACACCCAAGGCACTCTTACGGTATCCGGGAGTTACACGATCTCATGGTCGAAG
>NW_021297246.1:0-8563 GCF_002162155.2 Triticum dicoccoides
GCAAGACCACAACGTGATATGCCAATTGCTATTTACCCTTCATAAGGACCCTTTTCATCGAATCCGTTCCGACTAAAGTGGGAGAGACTGGCACCCGCTAGCCACCTTATGCACCAAGTGCATGTCAATCGGTGGAACCTGTCTCACGTAAGAGTACGTGTAAGGTCGGTCCGGGCCGCTTCATCCCACAATACCGTCGAAACAAGATTGGACTAGTAACGGTAAGCATATTGAACAACATCAACGCCCACAACTACTTTGTGTTCTACTCGTGCGAAGAATCTACGCAATAGACCTAGCTCATGATGCCACTGTTGGGGAACGTAGCAGAAATTCAAAATTTTCCTACGTGTCACCAAGATCTATCTATGGAGAGACCAGCAACGAGTAGAAAGAGAGTGCATCTACATACCCTTGTAGATCGCTAAGAGGAAGCATTCAAGTGAACGGGGTTGATGGAGTCGTACTCGTCGTGATTCAAATCACCGATGATCCTAGTGCCGAACGGACGGCACCTCCGCGTTCAACACACGTACAGCCCGGTGACGTCTCCCACGCCTTGATCCAGCAAGAAGAGAGGGAGAGGTTGAGGAAGACTCCATCCAACAGCAGCACAACGGCGTGGTGGTGGTGGAGGAGCGTGGCAATCCAGCAGGGCTTCGCCAAGCACCACGGGAGAAGAGGAGTACTTGGGAGAGGGGAAGGGCTGCGCCAGAACTTCGTGTATAGCTCCCATGCGCCTCCCCACTATATATAGGGGTGGAGGGGCTGGTTTCTTGCCCTCCAAGTCCATTGGGGCGTTGGCCAAGGTGGGAGGAAAGAAATCCCATCATTACCTTCCCCACCGATTGTTATCCCCCCTTTTTAGGGATCTTGATCTTATCCCTTCGGGATATGATCTTATTCCTTCTAAGGGGGGATCTTGGTGCGCCTTGACCAGGGATGTGGGGCCTTGCCCCCACTACCCACGTTCATGTGGGTCCCCCCATGCAGGTGGGCCCCACTCCGGAACCTTCTAGAACCTTCCCGGTACAATATCGAAAAATCCCGAACATTTTCCGGTGGCCAAAATAGGACTTCCCATATATAAATCTTTACCTCCGGACCATTCCGGAACTCCTCGTGGCATCCGGGATCTCATCCGGGACTCCGAACAACATTCGGTAACCACATACAAACTTCCTTTATAACCCTAGCGTCATCGAACCTTAAGTGTGTAGACCCTACGGGTTCGGGAGACATGCAGACATGACCGAGACGTTCTCCGGTCAATAACCAACAGCGGGATCTGGATACCCATGATGGCTCCCACATGTTCCACGATGATCTCATCGGATGAACCACGATGTCAAGGACTTAATCAATCCCGTATTCAATTCCCTTTGTCTATCGGTATGTTACTTGCCCGAGATTCGATCGTCGGTATCCAATACCTTGTTCAATCTCGTTACTGGCAAGTCACTTTACTCATTCCGTAACACATCATCCCGTGATCAACTCCTTGGTCACATTGCGCATATGATGATGTCCTACCGAGTGGGCCCAGAGATACCTCTCCGTTTACACGGAGTGACAAATCCCAGTCTCGATCTGCATAAAACAATAGATACTTTCGGAGATACCTGTAGTGCACCTTTATAGTCACCCAGTTACGTTGTGACGTTTGATACACCCAAAGCACTCCTACGGTATCCAGGAGTTACACGCTCTCATGGTCAAAGGAAGAGATACTTGACATTGGCAAAGCTCTAGCAAACGAACTACACGATCTTTGTGCTAGGCTTAGGATTGGGTCTTGTCCATCACATCATTCTCCTAATGATGTGATCCCGTTATCAACGACATCCAATGTCCATAGCCAGGAAACCATGACTATCTGTTGATCACAACGAACTAGTCAACTAGAGGCTCACTAGGGACATATTGTGGTCTATGTATTCACACGTGTATTACGATTTCCGGATAATACAGTTATAGCATGAATAAAAGACAATTATCATGAACAAGGAAATATAATAATAATACTTTTATTATTGCCTCTAGGGCATATTTCCAACAGTCTCCCACTTGCACTAGAGTCAATAATCTAGTTCACATCGCCATGTGATTAACACTCACAGGTCACATCGCCATGTGACTAATACCCAAGAGTTTTAGGTTTGATCATGTTGCTTGTGAGAGAGGTTTTAGTCAACGGGTCTGAACCTTTCAGATCCGTGTGTGCTTTACAAATCTCTATGTCATCTCCTAGATGCAGCTACCACGCTCTATTTGGAGCTATTCCAAACAACTGTTCTACTTGGAGCTATTCTAAATTATTGCTCCATTATATGTATCCGGTCTCTCTACTCAGAGCTATCCGGATAGGTGTCAAGCTTGCATCGTCGTAACCTTTACGACGAACTCTTTTACCACCTCCATAATCAAGAAAATTCCTTAGTCCACTAGTTACTAAGGATAACTTTGACCGCTGTCCTGTGAGCCATTCTTGGATCACTCTTGTACCCCTTGACTGACTCATGGCAAGGCACACTTCAGGTGCGGTACACAGCACAGCATACTGAAGAGCCTACGTTTTAAGCATAGGGGACGACCTTCGTCCTTTCTCTCTATTCTGCCGTGGTCGAGCTTTAAGTCTTAACTTCGTACCTTACAACTCAGGTAAGAACTTCTTCTTTGACTGATCCATCTTGAACACCTTCAAGATCATGTCAAGGTATGTGCTCATTTGAAAGTACCATTAAGCGTTTTGATCTATCCTTATAGATCTTGATGCTCAATGCTCAAGCAGCTTAATCCAGGCTTTCCATTGAAAAACACTTTCAAAATAACCCTATATGCTTTCCAGAAATTCTACGTCATTTCTGATCAACAATATGTCAACAACATATACTCATCAGAAATTCTATAGTGCTCCCACTCACTTCTTTGGAAATACAAGTTTCTCATAAACTTTGTACAAACCCAAAATTTTGATCATCTTATCAAAGCGTACATTCCAACTCCGAGATGCCTACTCCAGTCCTTAGAAGGATCGCTGGAGCCAGCATACCTTTTAGCATCCTTAGGATCGACAAAAACTTTCTGATTGTATTACATACAACCTTTCCTCACGAAAACTGGTAAGGAAACTCGTTTTGACATCCGTCTGCCAGATTTCATAAATGCAGCTAATGCTAACATGATTCCGACGGACTTAAGCATCGCTACGGATGAGAAAATCTCATCGTAGTCAACACCTTGAACTTGTGAAAAACTTTTCGCCACAAGTCGAGCTTCATGGACGGTGACATTACCATCCACGTCCGTCTTCTTCTTAAAGATCCATTTATCTTAATGGCTTGCCGATCATCGGGCAAGTCCACCAAAGTCCATGGATCCGTTCTCGGATTTTATGGCCTCAAGCCATTTATCGGAATCCGGGCCCACCATCGCTTCTCCATAGCTCGTAGGTTCATTGTTGTCTAACAACATGACTTCCAAGACAGGATTACCGTACCACTCTGAAGTAGTACGTATCCTTGTCACCCTACGAGGTACGGCAGTGATTTGATCCGAAACTTCATGATCAATATCATAAGCTTCCACTTCAATTGGTGTAGGTGCCACGGGAACAACTTCCTGTGCCCTGCTACACACTGGTTGAAGTGATGGTTCAATAACCTCATCAAGTCTCCACCATCCTCCCACTCAACTCTTTCGAGAGAAACCTTTCCTCGAGAAAGGACCCGATTCAAGAAACAATCCATATTGCTTTCGGATCTGAATTAGGAGGTATACCCAACTGTTTTGGGTTTCCTATGAAGATGCATTTTATCCGCTTTGGGTTCGAGCTTTAATCCTGAAACTTTTTCACATAAGCGTCGCAGCCCCAAACCTTTAAGAAACGACAACTTAGGTTTCTCCAAACGGTGTCGTCTCAACGGAATTATGTGGTGCCCTATTTAAAGTGAATGTGGTTGTCTCTAATGCCTAACCCATGAACGATAGTGGTAATTCGATAAGAGACATCATGGTACGCACCATATCCAATAGGGTGCAACTATGATGTTCGGACACACCATCACACTATGGTGTTCCAGGCGGTATTAATTGCGAAACAATTTCCACAATGTCTTAATTGTGTGCCAAAACTCGTAACTCAGATATTCATCTCTGTGATCATATCATAGACATTTTATCCTCTTGTCACAATGATCTTCTACTTCACTCTGAAATTATTTGAACCATTCAATAATTCAGACTTGTGTTTCATCAAGTAAATATTCTCAACATCTAACTCGAATCATCTGTGAAGTAAGAACATAACGATATTCACTGCATGCCTCAGCACTCATTGGACTGCACACATCAAAATGTGTTACTTCCAACAAGTTGCTATCTTGTTCCATCTTACTGAAAACGAGGCTTTTCAGTCATCTTGCCCATGTGGTATGATTTGCATATCTCAAGTGATTCAAAATCAAGTGAGTCCAAACGATCCATTTGCATGGAGTTTCTTCATGCATATACACCAATAGACATGGTTCGCATGTCTCAAACTTTTCAAAAACGAGTGAGTCCAAAGATCCATCAACATGGAGCTTCTTCATGCGTTTTATACCATTATGACTTACATGGCAGTGCCACAAGTAAGTGGTACTATCATTACTATCTTATATCTTTTGGCATGAAAATGTGTATCACTACGATCGAGATTCAATAAACCATTCAGGTTCAATACTAATCTTGATGGTAGAGGGAACGTGCGATGTTTGATTATATCAAACTTGGAAACACTTCCAACACATATCGTCAGCTCTCCTTTAGCTAGTCTCCGTTTATTCCGTAGCCTTTTATTTCGAGTCACTAACACTTAGCAACCGAACCGGTATCTAATACCCTTGTGCTACTAGGAGTACTAGTAAAGTACACATTAACATAATGTATATCCAATGTACTTCTATCGACCTTGCCAGCCTTCTCATCTACCAAGTATCTAGGGTAATCCTGCTCCAGTGGTTGTTCCCCTTATTACAGAAGCACTTAGTCTCGGGTTTGGGTTCAACCTCGGGTTTCTTCACTAGAGCAGCAGCTGAATTGCCGTTTCATGAAGTATCCCTTTGTTCCCTTGCCCTTCTTGAAACTAGTGGTTTCACCAACCATCAACAATTGATGCTCCTTCTTGATTTCTACTTTCGCGGTGTCAAACATCGCGAATACCTCAAGGATCATCATATCTATCCCTGATATGTTATAGTTCATCACGAAGCTCTAGCAGCTTGGTGGCAATGACTTTGGGGAAACATCACTATCTCATCTGGAAGATCAACTCCCACTCGATTCAAGTGATTGTTGTACTCAGACAATCTGAGCACAAGCTCAACGATTGAGCTTTTCTCCCTTAGTTTGCAGGCTAAGAAAATCGTCGGAGGTCTTATACCTCTTGACATGGGCACGAGCCTGAAATCCCAATTTCAGCCCTCGAAACATCTCATATGTTCCGCGATGTTTCGAAAACGTCTTTGGTGCCTCTACTTAAACCATTTAACTGAACTATCACGTAGTTATCAAAACGTGTATGTTCGATGTTCGAAACATCCACAAACGACGTTTGGGGTTCAGCACACTGAGCAGTGCATTAAGGACATAAGCTTTCTACTGTTCGCATAATCGCTACTATCAACTTTCAACTATATTTTCTCTAGGAACATATCTAAAACAGTAGAACTAAAGCGCGAGCTACGACATAATTTGCAAAAGGTCTTTTGACTATGTTCAGGATAATTAAGTTCATCTTATGAACTCCCACTCAGATAGACATCCCTCTGGTCATCTAAGTGATTACATGATCCGAGTCAACTAGGCCGTGTCCGATCATCACGTGAGACGGACTAGTCATCATCAGTGAACATCTTCATGTTGATCGTATCTACTATACGACTCATGCTCGACCTTTCGGTCTCCGTGTTCCGAGGCCATGTCTGTACATGCTAGGCTCGTCAAGTTAACCCTAAGTGTTTTCGCTGTGTAAAACTGTCTTACACCCGTTGTATGTGAACGTAAGAATCCATCACACCCGATCATCACGTGGTGCTTAGAAGCGACGAACTGTAGCAACGGTGCACAGTTAGGGGAGAACACTTCTTGAAATTTTGTAAGGGACCATCTTATTTACTACCGTCGTCCTAAGCAAACAAGATGCATAAACATGATAAACATCACATGCAATCAAATAGTGACATGATATGGCCAATATCATTTTGCTCCTTTTGATCTTCATCTTCGGGGCTCCATGATCATCATCGTCACCAGCACGACACCATGATCTTCATCATCATGATCTCCATCATCGTGTCTTCATGAAGTTGTCACGCCAACGACTACTTCTACTTCTATGACTAACGCGTTTAGCAATAAAGTAAAGTAGTTTACATGGCGTTCTTCAATGACACGCAGGTCATACAATAAATAAAGACAACTCCTATGGCTCCTGCCGGTTGTCATACTCATCGACATGCAAGTCGTGAATCCTATTACAAGAACATGATCAATCTCATACATCACATATCATTCATCACATTCTTCTTGGCCATATCACATCACATAGCATACCCTGCAAAAACAAGTTAGACGTCCTCTAATTGTTGTTGCATGTTTTACGTGGCTGCTATGGGTTTCTAGCAAGAACGTTTCTTACCTACGCAAGACCACAACGTGATATGCCAATTGCTATTTACCCTTCATAAGGACCCTTTTCATCGAATCCGTTCCGACTAAAGTGGGAGAGACTGGCACCCGCTAGCCACCTTATGCACCAAGTGCATGTCAATCGGTGGAACCTGTCTCACGTAAGAGTACGTGTAAGGTCGGTCCGGGCCGCTTCATCCCACAATATCGTCGAAACAAGATTGGACTAGTAACGGTAAGCATATTGAACAACATCAACGCCCACAACTACTTTGTGTTCTACTCGTGCAAAGAATCTACGCAATAGACCTAGCTCATGATGCCACTGTTGGGGAACGTAGCAGAAATTCAAAATTTTCCTACGTGTCACCAAGATCTATCTATGGAGAGACCAGCAACGAGTAGAAAGAGAGTGCATCTACATACCCTTGTAGATCGCTAAGCGGAAGCGTTCAAGTGAACGGGGTTGATGGAGTCGTACTCGTCGTGATTCAAATCACTGATGATCCTAGTGCCGAACGGACGGCACCTTCGCGTTCAACACACGTACAGCCCGGTGACGTCTCCCACGCCTTGATCCAGCAAGAAGAGAGGGAGAGGTTGAGGAAGACTCCATCCAACAGCAGCACAACGGCGTGGTGGTGGTGGAGGAGCGTGGCAATCCAGCAGGGCTTCGCCAAGCACCACGGGAGAAGAGGAGTACTTGGGAGAGGGGGAGGGCTGCGCCAGAACTTCGTGTATAACTCCCATGCGCCTCCCCACTATATATAGGGGTGGAGGGGCTGGTTTCTTGCCCTCCAAGTCCATTGGGGCGTTGGCCAAGGTGGGAGGAAAGAAATCCCATCATTACCTTCCCCACCGATTGTTATCCCCCCTTTTTAGGGATCTTGATCTTATCCCTTCGGGATATGATCTTATTCCTTCTAAGGGGGGATCTTGGTGCGCCTTGACCAGGGGTGTGGGGCCTTGCCCCCACTACCCACGTCCATGTGGGTCCCCCCATGCAGGTGGGCCCCACTCCGGAACCTTCTAGAACCTTCCCGGTACAATATCGAAAAATCCCGAACATTTTCCGGTGGCCAAAATAGGACTTCCCATATATAAATCTTTACCTCCGGACCATTCCGGAACTCCTCGTGACATCCGGGATCTCATCCGGGACTCCGAACAACATTCGGTAACCACATACAAACTTCCTTTATAACCCTAGCGTCATCGAACCTTAAGTGTGTAGACCCTACGGGTTCGGGAGACATGCAGACATGACCGAGACGTTCTCCGGTCAATAACCAACAGCGGGATCTGGATACCCATGATGGCTCCCACATGTTCCACGATGATCTCATTGGATGAACCACGATGTCAAGGACTTAATCAATCCCGTATTCAATTCCCTTTGTCTATCGGTATGTTACTTGCCCGAGATTCGATCGTCGGTATCCAATACCTTGTTCAATCTCGTTACCGGCAAGTCACTTTACTCATTCCGTAACACATCATCCCGTGATCAACTCCTTGGTCACATTGCGCATATGATGATGTCCTACCGAGTGGGCCCAGAGATACCTCTCCGTTTACACGGAGTGACAAATCCCAGTCTCGATCTGCATAAAACAATAGATACTTTCGGAGATACCTGTAGTGCACCTTTATAGTCACCCAGTTACGTTGTGACGTTTGATACACCCAAAGCACTCCTACGGTATCCAGGAGTTACACGCTCTCATGGTCAAAGGAAGAGATACTTGACATTGGCAAAGCTCTAGCAAACGAACTACACGATCTTTGTGCTAGGCTTAGGATTGGGTCTTGTCCATCACATCATTCTCCTAATGATGTGATCCCGTTATCAACGACATCCAATGTCCATAGCCAGGAAACCATGACTATCTGT
>NW_021297247.1:0-1870 GCF_002162155.2 Triticum dicoccoides
GAAGAGGACGAAGAGGAGTGGCCAGATAGGGCCAAGCATCCGGTGAAATCGTAAGTATTCGGATATCAGAGTAACTCATGACGTTCCTTTGTTGCATAGCCTTCCCTAATGTCGAACATAATTATGCAGCCCGCCCCGGGCCAAACTCAACGAGTCGTCGAGCGGCTCCCTGGATTCATCGGACGTGAACTCAGTTCCGCCCGCTGTCTCCCCCCGCACTGCGGATGACGCCGAAGTGGCGTCGCAACGAGCTCCGGGGCAGGAGGAGGTGGTCCTGGAGGAGCCGCAAGGCGACCTCCCGGATTCCAGGAGTAAAGGGGACAAGACCCCCTAGGGCTCCAAGTCCGGCTTTGTGCCGGACACCGCGCCGGAATCTTCAACAGTTCCGGACCGCGGTAGGCGAACTCCTTCCAAGAGGAGCAAGCCTTCTGAGCCGGCGGCCTCCGTCCAATCGGAGGTGCCGGACAATCTGCTGGAGGTGCTTGACAGTGCCTCCATCGATGAGGAGCACCGTACTATTATGAGTACGGTGATCCAGAAGGTTCAGTCCGCCAAGAGCGGACTGAGTGAAGCTTGCGCTAGCCTTCTAATAGGCTTCGAGGTAAGTAAAAAAACATGTAAGAATATAACCGCATAGACAGTAGCCCCTGATGCTCTGTTTGGCGTTCGGAAAGAAAAGCCGAATAGAGGATCTATTAAATTTCGCAGGAGTCTAACAACAAAGAGTCAATATGCGTATGCAGGCTTCGCTGCTAGCCACCGCCGCACTAACTGCAGAGGTGGGTGCCCTGAAACAGGGACTCGAGCGGACCGAGCAAGAGCTCGGCCTTGCCAAGCGGCAGCTCGAGGAGAAAGAAGGTAAGAAATACCTTACAGAAAAAAGTGCCTATAAAAAGACGTGATTGCAAAAAATAACGGGATTGTACTGCTTATTGTAGGGGCCACGACTGAGGTGGCGACCCTCAAGCAGGCGCTGTCCGAGGCCACGGAGCGCACCGAGCGAGAGAAACTTGAGGCCCGGGTCGGCGAGGTGCAGCAAGAGCTTCAGGCTCTCATGAAAAAACATGAGAGTCTGGAGCTTGAGTCAAAGACGCAAGCGTCCGAGCTCGCAACGGCCCTTGAGACTGCCAAGTCTGCCAAGGCCTAAGCCCAAAAGGCCCTCCAAGAGTTGTAGGAGATGAAAAAAGATAGCAGCGGGTAAGGCATTCTTTATGCAAAGCAGAAATATAAAAGTAAACTACTTGTTACTTACCCGAATCCGGAGCTCTCCAGGGGCATTCATAGATCTTCCCCGCAGCGTATCCGCCGCCGCCGCATTCTACCGAGCTGAAGAGGGCAGCTCGACGGAGAAGGTGTTCTGGTCTCAGTATGCTGAGGCCGGACACCCTGTGCCCTTGAGCAACCAGTTGAAACAGCTGGTCGAGCTCCACAAGGTGGCCAAACATGCCATGAAGGGCTTCATAGTTCGGCTGTGGCCCGGAGAGGCCCTGCCTGGGAGGTACTTCAGGCTGGTGCGGCGGCTGGTGGAGGCCTGTCCAAGGCTCGAGGTCATCAAGCGCTCCGTCTGCATTGAAGGTGCCCGTAGGGCCCTTGCCCGTGCAAAGGTGCACTGGGGTAAGCTGGACGGTGAGATGCTTGTTAGGGACGGGCCGCCGCCGGGGAAGGAGCATCGCAAGCCCGAGAACTACTATAAGGATGTTCTTGCGGGTGCCCGCCTTGTGGCGGATGAGTGTACCAAGGATGTAATTTGTGAATGAACTCGCTCGTGTTTATCCTGTGCGCTGAAAACTTGTTCATATGCGCTAAGCAATGCTTGTTGAATTTAAAATATTACTTTCTGTGCGGCCGTTTATCAAAGAATTGAGAGATG
>NW_021297248.1:0-1870 GCF_002162155.2 Triticum dicoccoides
GAAGAGGACGAAGAGGAGTGGCCAGATAGGGCCAAGCATCCGGTGAAATCGTAAGTATTCGGATATCAGAGTAACTCATGACGTTCCTTTGTTGCATAGCCTTCCCTAATGTCGAACATAATTATGCAGCCCGCCCCGGGCCAAACTCAACGAGTCGTCGAGCGGCTCCCTGGATTCATCGGACGTGAACTCAGTTCCGCCCGCTGTCTCCCCCCGCACTGCGGATGACGCCGAAGTGGCGTCGCAACGAGCTCCGGGGCAGGAGGAGGTGGTCCTGGAGGAGCCGCAAGGCGACCTCCCGGATTCCAGGAGTAAAGGGGACAAGACCCCCTAGGGCTCCAAGTCCGGCTTTGTGCCGGACACCGCGCCGGAATCTTCAACAGTTCCGGACCGCGGTAGGCGAACTCCTTCCAAGAGGAGCAAGCCTTCTGAGCCGGCGGCCTCCGTCCAATCGGAGGTGCCGGACAATCTGCTGGAGGTGCTTGACAGTGCCTCCATCGATGAGGAGCACCGTACTATTATGAGTACGGTGATCCAGAAGGTTCAGTCCGCCAAGAGCGGACTGAGTGAAGCTTGCGCTAGCCTTCTAATAGGCTTCGAGGTAAGTAAAAAAACATGTAAGAATATAACCGCATAGACAGTAGCCCCTGATGCTCTGTTTGGCGTTCGGAAAGAAAAGCCGAATAGAGGATCTATTAAATTTCGCAGGAGTCTAACAACAAAGAGTCAATATGCGTATGCAGGCTTCGCTGCTAGCCACCGCCGCACTGACTGCGGAGGTGGGTGCCCTGAAACAGGGACTCGAGCGGACCGAGCAAGAGCTCGGCCTTGCCAAGCGGCAGCTCGAGGAGAAAGAAGGTAAGAAATACCTTACAGAAAAAAGTGCCTATAAAAAGACGTGATTGCAAAAAATAACAGGATTGTACTGCTTATTGTAGGGGCCACGACTGAGGTGGCGACCCTCAAGCAGGCGCTGTCCGAGGCCACGGAGCGCACCGAGCGAGAGAAACTTGAGGCCCGGGTCGGCGAGGTGCAGCAAGAGCTTCAGGCTCTCATGAAAAAACATGAGAGTCTGGAGCTTGAGTCAAAGACGCAAGCGTCCGAGCTCGCAGCGGCCCTTGAGACTGCCAAGTCTGCCAAGGCCTAAGCCCAAAAGGCCCTCCAAGAGTTGTAGGAGATGAAAAAAGATAGCAGCGGGTAAGGCATTCTTTATGCAAAGCAGAAATATAAAAGTAAACTACTTGTTACTTACCCGAATCCGGAGCTCTCCAGGGGCATTCATAGATCTTCCCCGCAGCGTATCCGCCGCCGCCGCATTCTACCGAGCTGAAGAGGGCAGCTCGACGGAGAAGGTGTTCTGGTCTCAGTATGCTGAGGCCGGACACCCTGTGCCCTTGAGCAACCAGTTGAAACAGCTGGTCGAGCTCCACAAGGTGGCCAAACATGCCATGAAGGGCTTCATAGTTCGGCTGTGGCCCGGAGAGGCCCTGCCTGGGAGGTACTTCAGGCTGGTGCGGCGGCTGGTGGAGGCCTGTCCAAGGCTCGAGGTCATCAAGCGCTCCGTCTGCATTGAAGGTGCCCGTAGGGCCCTTGCCCGTGCAAAGGTGCACTGGGGTAAGCTGGACGGTGAGATGCTTGTTAGGGACGGGCCGCCGCCGGGGAAGGAGCATCGCAAGCCCGAGAACTACTATAAGGATGTTCTTGCGGGTGCCCGCCTTGTGGCGGATGAGTGTACCAAGGATGTAATTTGTGAATGAACTCGCTCGTGTTTATCCTGTGCGCTGAAAACTTGTTCATATGCGCTAAGCAATGCTTGTTGAATTTAAAATATTACTTTCTGTGCGGCCGTTTATCAAAGAATTGAGAGATG
>NW_021297249.1:0-1457 GCF_002162155.2 Triticum dicoccoides
TTGTTCCTACCTTGCTATGCCTGCTATGCTTAGAGTCGTGTCAGGTCTGGTTCATCTGGGTGATGGCTAGAGTGAAATGATTATGTCGGTAATGAGAGTGGTGTGGTGAACACGATTTGGTAAAGGTATCGATGAGAGGCCATGTAGGAGTACATGGTGGGTTGTTTCATTGAAGCCGACCTTAAGCACTGAGATCTGTATGTGTGATTTAAGATACAGCTACTACCATGCATTGGGCCCTGAAATATGACCCCGCTCGACTTCTTATTCACCCTAGCTCTCTGTCCAGGAGTTGCAAGTAGTTTCTGGTGTTTGTAGTCTACTGGAGGCCGTGGACAGCGCTGACCGTAGGGGTGGGCTGTGATGCGGTAGGTACGTGGCACGGTGTACCGAATACCCGTTAGGTATCTCGGGAACCCTGTTCACATCGTTCGGGGCCGTATGGGAAACCTCGTCCGGACTCCCTGCGGATGGAACCTGAATAGGCGATAAACCTGGACTAGAGGCTTAAGTGTTTAGGTAGGTCGTGGTCTACACCCACGTCGGCTTTCGCTTGAAGTCTGCCGAGCACATGTCGTGTGCAGACGCTAAGTGGTGGAAACATGTATGAAGAAGTACACCCCTGCAGGGTTAACATGATCTATTCGAATAGCCGCGTCCGCGGTAAAGGACTACTTGATTGCCTATACAGTTCATAGACAAGTAAATGGAAACTACTAAAAGCCTCAAGATAAGAGTGAGTGCCGAGGATGGCTCTTCCGTAGGAAGACGGAGGCGGATCCTCGGTAGTGTATTGAATTGGTGAGTAGTGGACTCGTGTGCACAAAACCATTTCAAGTTGGAGTATCGTAGGATAGCCTAGCCAAGAGTCAAAGCTGGCTTGCTGCAATAACTCCACCAACCCTTCTTGATACTAAGCATGTATGTAGGATCTGATGTAAGTCTTGCTGAGTACCTTTGTACTCATGTTGCTATAATCTACATTTTTACAAAAGACGCTGCAACCCCTTCTGATGGGTTCTATGTAGACGTTGACATCAACGAGTAGGCTAAAGACCCAGGTGGTGACCCTGAGCTTGTGAAGGACCTTGTAGTATAGCTAGGCTTCCCAAGCCTCTTTTATTTTACTAGTTGTCTGTACTCAGACAAGTTACTTCCGCTGCTGGTTTGTATGACTGTATGACTTGTATGTTGGGTCGTGAGACCCGTACCTTCGTGTATGTTATGTATGGCTCCCTGAGCCTTAAATAAAGTACTTGTGTCGTAGAGTCATGTTGTGATGCTTCGTTGTATTTGCACATATCGAGCATATTGTGTGTATGATTGAAATGCTTGGTATGTGTGGGATCTGACTATCTAGTTGTTTATCTTTAGTAGCCTCTCTTACCGGGAAATGTCTCCTAGTGTTACCGCTGAGCCATGGTAGCTTGCTACTGCTCTGGAACACTTAGGCTGGC
>NW_021297250.1:0-2027 GCF_002162155.2 Triticum dicoccoides
TGTCAAGAGGGTCCCATAAATCACCCAACCGCGTAAGGAATGCAAAATCAAGGAACATAACACCGGTATGACGGAAACTAGGGTGGCAAGAGTGGAACAAAACACCAGGCATAAGGCCGAGCCTTCCACCCTTTACCAAGTATATAGATGCATTAGTTAAATAAGAGATATTTTGATATCCCAAAATATCCAAGTTCCAACAAGGAACAATCTTCATCTTCACCTGTAACTAGCAACGCTATAAGAGGGGCTGAGCAAAAGCGGTGACATGGCCAAACAACGGTTTGCTAGGAAAGGGTGGTTAGAGGTTTGACATGGCAATATGGGAGGCATGATAAACAAGTGGTAGGTAGAGCTGACATAGCGATAGAGCGAGCAACTAGCAAAGCAAAGATAGAAGTGATATCGAAGGTATGGTCATCTTGCCTGCAAAGTTCTCAGAGTTGTCGAAGGCTTGATCCTCGTAAGCGTTCTCAACAGGTTCCTCGTGCACGTACTCGTCTCCCGGCTCTACCCAAAGCAAGAACACAAGCAATGGAACCACAATCAAACATGGAGCAATGCACAAGCAACATGATGCAAAACATGACATGGTATGCGAGATGTGATATGCAATGCATATGTGGGCTCCGGAAGGAAAATGATGAACAAGGCATCAAATTGGCAACCAAGTATTCCGCTGGAAAGATGAGATGATTTCGGTTGAAATCGATATAAAGATCACCGGAATCGGATGCACGGTTTGCAAATGGCAAGCAAAACAAGAATGACACAAATCTGCGATTAACAGCATGATAGCACATAGAATACATCAACAAACTATGCTACAGCCCCCCAACATAACAACAAAGCATATGGCAGTGATCTACAGGAGATGCTTGACAAAAGAGGAACACTGAGCTACGGCTAAATCACACCAAAGCAGGTTCAAACAAGCATGGGAAAAGTGCAAGATATCAGGTTGGACATGGCATAAACAGCATCAGGTAGCAATGTTCAGAGCAAGCAATTAACATGCTACAGGAACTTATAATAGCAAAACAAGGCATGACATGATTCTCCTCAAAGCATAGAACAAATGTCCCTTACTGACCATGAGCCAAAAAGGACCAGAAGAAATGATGGCACCCATGTAAACATAGCAAGTTTCGTTAACAGATTCAGCAAACTGGGCATGGCATTGACAGAATTATGAAGGCATCTTTGCGAGCTCGATTCACTCACCACAAGACATTGCATGACAAGTTAAGAATAGCATCAGCAAGAAGACATTTTTATGAAGCTATCCAAGGCAAGAACAAGTTCATAGCATGCAAGGATCAACTACAACAACCTTGGAAAAATTGAATAACATGTAAACAATCTGCCAGGAAACATTTTGTAGCAAAAGTAGAGCACGAAAATGACATGCTAGACTACTCCATAATTTCAAAAAGGGGCATGAATGGATAGAGCATAACCGTATGTTCAAAAAATCCTTAATGAAGTATCTCAAAATATACATGGATCTCTCTTTAGCATCAAGTTTACATGGCATAAAAATAACAGCAGAACAGGGACTGAAATCAGCAACATCATGAAGCCTAGTTTGCATGCTTGTGCTAGTCACCACAGAGATCACAAAAATACATGGCATACACCCCTGTAAAGATGGCATGGCATAGTTCAAAACACATGTAGGTCTCAAGTTCATAAGATGCACACATCAATCATGGCAAAAATGACAAAAGTGCATGTTCTGATAAGAATCTGAAACTAACATCACATAGCCCTCTTCCAACAGCATTTCAGGCATCAAGATGAGCTCAAATGAAAATGATGCAATGAGATGAAATGATGTCCTCATCGAGTCGAACAATTCGGTATGCTATACGCCCAAAACGGGGCCACGGGTGCAAAGTTATGGCATGACGAAAATGCAACAAATAATCTGCAGAAAAAGTACTTGGTGAGATTTCGACCTCCTGGAAAACGGATCTAGGGTTTGCCCTAGCGCGCGAACCGAGGCGCCTCGGGGCGGCGCGGAC
>NW_021297251.1:0-1517 GCF_002162155.2 Triticum dicoccoides
TCACGCCCCGGCCCGTCACTGCCCCCGGCCGTCGCCTCGCCGTCGCCGTCGCCCCGCTGTGAGCTCTCCCCCTCTAACCCCTCTCTCTCGCCCCCGGCGGCCACCATGGGCGCCGCCCCTCCCCGAGCCCATACACACACACACAAGCATGATGAACACACACACACACACGTATATATGTATGAATGCATGTATATATTAGTATATACGTATTTTGTATGTTTAATTACTTTAGATTTTTTATATTATTGTTTTTTCACTAGTATATATGTATGAATGCATGTTAGATGGATATAATTAGTGTTTAATTAGTATGGAATTTTTTTATATAATGTTGTTTTTCTGTTTTTTAATGGATGTATAGAAGTTGTTTTTTCTGTTTTTAGTGTTAGATGCTTAATTAGTATGAACTAGCATATAGAATTTTGACATATGCAATGATAGCATAATTAGTGTTATATAGAAATGTTAGTTATCAAAATCCAATCATTAAAAAAATGTTACTTTTTGCGGGCATATAGCTAGTATTTGTTCTCGACGATGCCCGGCCCGCATCCTCGCCGTCGACCCTTCCACGACGACGTCCGGCTGACCCATGTCCGGGACTGGGCTCCGCCGGGCTGGCACTGGGAGGTGCTGCCTGGAGGGGCGCGCCGCTTGATGAGGAACCCGGCCCCGGGTCCCGTCGTCGACCCTGATCTCGTTTGGTGGCGTTCGCGTGGGCCAGTTTCGACGCAGAGGGAGCTGGCCCAGCCGGAGGTGGTACGTCGCCGTGTGAGGGAGGAGGACGAGCACGTCCATCGCTACATGGTTGCGTCAGAGGGCGGCAGGTTCTCCAATACCTGGCAGTTTCTTCAGGGATCTCACTTCAGCTATGATCCTGCGAGGTTTCCTTCTCTTTGGGTGTCCACCGTCCGCGCCGCAAGAACCGCGAGTGTCCTAGATTCTTCTGTAGTATTCGATATTTATTAGCTACCTAGCCAGTGATGTATTCGATATTATATCTATTATTCAAGACAATGTATTCGAGATTATATCTATTATTCGAGACGATGTATTCGAGATTATATCTATTATTAGAGACGATGTTTTCGAGATTATATCTAGTATTCGAGACGATGTATTCGAGATTATATCTATTATTCGAGACGATGTAATTTGAATACTAAATTGTTTTATATTTCTTTTGGATTAGTTAAATAAAAGCTATGGCGGACAATACCGGCAGAGAGAGAGAACAGGCCATGTTCGATATGATACGCCATCCTCATGGGCCAGATGATGATCAGAATGAAGAAGATTATGACGGCTCCGAATTTCTAAACAACACCGGAGAGGGTGATATGATATTCGATCGCGACGACCGAATTGATGAAGTCATGAACTATGATTATGATGATGACGAAGAAAATGTTGATCTTGAAACAACAAAGACCGGCGAGGTATATATATTTATATAAGCAGGCATCTGGTGATCATCACATGTTTTAAATGACTTGAAGATATATTAATGAATC
>NW_021297252.1:0-1517 GCF_002162155.2 Triticum dicoccoides
TCACGCCCCGGCCCGTCACTGCCCCCGGCCGTCGCCTCGCCGTCGCCGTCGCCCCGCTGTGAGCTCTCCCCCTCTAACCCCTCTCTCTCGCCCCCGGCGGCCACCATGGGCGCCGCCCCTCCCCGAGCCCATACACACACACACAAGCATGATGAACACACACACACACACGTATATATGTATGAATGCATGTATATATTAGTATATACGTATTTTGTATGTTTAATTACTTTAGATTTTTTATATTATTGTTTTTTCACTAGTATATATGTATGAATGCATGTTAGATGGATATAATTAGTGTTTAATTAGTATGGAATTTTTTTATATAATGTTGTTTTTCTGTTTTTTAATGGATGTATAGAAGTTGTTTTTTCTGTTTTTAGTGTTAGATGCTTAATTAGTATGAACTAGCATATAGAATTTTGACATATGCAATGATAGCATAATTAGTGTTATATAGAAATGTTAGTTATCAAAATCCAATCATTAAAAAAATGTTACTTTTTGCGGGCATATAGCTAGTATTTGTTCTCGACGATGCCCGGCCCGCATCCTCGCCGTCGACCCTTCCACGACGACGTCCAGCTGACCCATGTCCGGGACTGGGCTCCGCCGGGCTGGCACTGGGAGGTGCTGCCTGGAGGGGCGCGCCGCTTGATGAGGAACCCGGCCCCGGGTCCCGTCGTCGACCCTGATCTCGTTTGGTGGCGTTCGCGTGGGCCAGTTTCGACGCGGAGGGAGCTGGCCCAGCCGGAGGTGGTACGTCGCCGTGTGAGGGAGGAGGACGAGCACGTCCATCGCTACATGGTTGCGTCAGAGGGCGGCAGGTTCTCCAATACCTGGCAGTTTCTTCAGGGATCTCACTTCAGCTATGATCCTGCGAGGTTTCCTTCTCTTTGGGTGTCCACCGTCCGCGCCGCAAGAACCGCGAGTGTCCTAGATTCTTCTGTAGTATTCGATCTTTATTAGCTACCTAGCCAGTGATGTATTCGATATTATATCTATTATTCAAGACAATGTATTCGAGATTATATCTATTATTCGAGACGATGTATTCGAGATTATATCTATTATTAGAGACGATGTTTTCGAGATTATATCTAGTATTCGAGACGATGTATTCGAGATTATATCTATTATTCGAGACGATGTAATTTGAATACTAAATTGTTTTATATTTCTTTTGGATTAGTTAAATAAAAGCTATGGCGGACAATACCGGCAGAGAGAGAGAACAGGCCATGTTCGATATGATACGCCATCCTCATGGGCCAGATGATGATCAGAATGAAGAAGATTATGACGGCTCCGAATTTCTAAACAACACCGGAGAGGGTGATATGATATTCGATCGCGACGACCGAATTGATGAAGTCATGAACTATGATTATGATGATGACGAAGAAAATGTTGATCTTGAAACAACAAAGACCGGCGAGGTATATATATTTATATAAGCAGGCATCTGGTGATCATCACATGTTTTAAATGACTTGAAGATATATTAATGAATC
>NW_021297253.1:0-895 GCF_002162155.2 Triticum dicoccoides
CCACTACTAGGAAAATGGCTATAGATGGGATTGACACTAATGGCGCACCAGAAAGATGGTGCGCCATTAGTATATACTAATGGCGCACCACAATCTGATGCGCCATTAGAGTTTAAACAACTAATGGCGCACCATGCTACGGGTGCGCCATTAGTATCAAATTTTTTTTAACTAGTGCGCCTGTCCAAACATACTAATGGCGCATCCCGGCAAAGTGCGCCATTAGTAGTTGTAACTACTAATGGCGCACTAGGCAGCAGGTGCGCCATTAGTATAGAAACTTTTTTTTTGAACTAGTGCGCCTATCCAAACATACTAATGGCGCATCCTGCCCAAGTGCGCCATTAGTAGTTGTAAGTACTAATGGCGCACCATGCAAGAGGTGCGCCATTAGTAAGTGGGCAGCAACAAGATATTTGGGACGGCCTCTCCTACCCACACACTCACTTTCTCCCCACTTCATTCTCTCCACCTCCTCCTTGTCTCGGGTGCCTCCTCTTTTTCACCTCATTTCCACCATAGATTCATTCAAATTAAGTGGTTAAATTACCTTGTTTTAATAGGTAAGTAAGGGGGGAAGCTATATTTAGGTTGTTCTCCTTACAACAATGTGCACATGCACTTTTTACGGCCTAGCTAGATCTATGTATGTTCGTGGTGTTGCATATGTTTGTGGTGTTGCATATGTGTTTGTGTTTGGAGGTGTACCGGTATTTGATATGCGATAGTTGCCAATATTTTGCCGGAATGTTGATTCATTTCCGTTTCGGCGAGAATTTTGGCATTAAGCATTCTTTTTGGTCCTATTTTTAGGGAAGGTCATGCCAAATTTTTGTTTGGTTCTAAAATATCGTTTTGCTCTACCCCGCAGGCGACCATGGTCCGCACGATGACC
>NW_021297254.1:0-1005 GCF_002162155.2 Triticum dicoccoides
TGTTGTCCTAATGCATTAAAAAAGAGCAGGAGCGAGAGAGTAGGATTGTATCGGAATGAACAAAGGGGTTTTGCTTGCCTGGCACTTCTGAAGATAACATTGAGTCTTCATCAGTGTCAACGATCACATCATCGGTATCATGTCTATCGAGAGGGGACAAATACCGGCAACACAGAAGGGAACACAATCAATGCAATGCACAATATGATGCATGATCATGACATGGCAAAATGAATGTGTGTTGGGCTAATGCAACTAAAACCAGATTAAATGGAGTTGGTTTGAATCCAAGATTCAAATTCAAACTCCATATGTGGATATTTAAATGCCCTTTATATGATTTGTGCTAAACAGCAGCTATAAGTTGTTCTAACATGCATGAAAATGGTACAGATGGATTCCTTGAATTTTTTTGATAATTTTTCATATATAAATTATTTAATTTGGAGTTACGGTTAATTTTCTATGATTTATTGAAGTTTTAGGCATTTTCTGGAATTTCCTTATTATTTTTAAATCCAGAAAGTATTACTGCGTCATACTGACGTCACGATGACGTCAGCAGGTCAACGTGGCACAGCCCGGTCAACCCCTGACCGGTGGGTCCCGAGTGTCAGTGTCTAACTAACTAATCTAACTTAGTTAATACTAACCTAACTTGATTAGCCGGGCGGGGCCCGCATGTCAGTGAGAGAGAGGGGGGTCAAACCCGGGTCAACTCGCCGGAGTTGACCCGCGGCTCGTCGCCGGCGAGGCCAGGGACGGCGGAGAGCGCCGGGATTCGCCCTCCGATGACCAAAAGAGCGGCGGAGGGGCTCTACGGGATGCCCAGACTCGCGCGCATCTAACAGGGCGGACGGGAGAAGCTAAGGTGGCCGGAGGCGACGGCAATCATGACGACGGCGGCGGCCGGAGTTCGGGTGAGGCGCGGGCGGTGGCTACGGTGCGCCACAGGAGCGATAGACTAGGGTTTTGGGATCCTGGCGTGGTGCTGAGCATGGTGGT
>NW_021297255.1:0-825 GCF_002162155.2 Triticum dicoccoides
AGCGCGTGCAGGGGAGTGGTGAACGTGAGGGACGAGGATAGAGCAGGGACGCATGCTCACATGCGATGCAGGGAACTGGCAGCGGTGCGGGGAGGCCTGGGGCGCCATGGCTCTCCTACGAGCAGAGGACGGCATGGGGTTAGGGTTCCAGGGGTGGGGGATAAGCAGGGGCGAGGTGGGCCAGCCAGGGTGGGCTGTCCGGTTGGGTGGGATGGGCCGAGGCCCATGGGGAGCCGGGGGGGGGGTTCTTTTGTTTTGTCTTTACTTTTTATTTTAGTAATTTTGCTTTAGTGTTTTATCTTTATGCCCATTTATTTTTGTTTTACAAAATTCATGCAAAAGCACCTAATTTAATGTGACTAGTTTTACCACTGCCACAAAAGGTTTCATGCCTAATTAAAAAAGTTTAAGATTTTATAAATTATAAAATGCATTTAATTTATTGTTTAAGGCACGGTTTTATTCACCAAAGCGCATTTAAATACTTTACAAATGTGGTTTAAGGCACGGGACTTGAATCATCACGAGATTAACCACAGTAATCGTGGTGATGTGGTACCATTAGCAGAGGTTAATGTATCCGGGCGTCACACTCAAGTTCTCTAGCCCTTTCGCCACCGCCACCGCCACCGCCCCCCTTCTTCACTTAATTAATTTGTTTTTACTACATGTTTTCAGGACTGACATAATGGCGGACGATAGAGCTGACCCGATTATGGACAACTATGATCCGGACGGTGAAGCACATATGTTCGGCATCATAAACGGCGATATTCTATATGTGCCGACCGGACAAGAAGAAGATGATATCTCTTCTTATCTGAA
>NW_021297256.1:0-1772 GCF_002162155.2 Triticum dicoccoides
CACGTGATGATCGGACACGGCCTAGTTGACTCGGATCATGTAATCACTTAGATGACCAGAGGGATGTCTATCTGAGTGGGAGTTCATAAGATGAACTTAATTATCTTGAACATAGTCAAAAGACCTTTTGCAAATTATGTCGTAGCTCGCGCTTTAGTTCTACTGTTTTAGACATGTTCCTAGAGAAAATATAGTTGAAAGTTGATAGTAGCAATTATGCGGACAGTAGAAAGCTTATGTCCTTAATGCACTGCTCAGTGTGCTGAACCCCAAACGTCGTTTGTGGATGTTGCGAACATCGGACATACACGTTTTGATAACTACGTGATAGTTCAGTTAAACGGTTTAGAGTTGAGGCACTAAAGACGTTTTCGAAACGTCACGGAACATATGAGATGTTTCGAGGGCTGAAATTGGGATTTCAGGCTCATGCCCACGTCAAGAGGTATGAGACCTCCGACGATTTTCTTAGCCTGCAAACTAAGGGAGAAAAGCTCAATCATTGAGCTTGTGCTCAGATTGTCTGAGTGCAACAATCACTTGAATCGAGTGGGAGTTGATCTTCCAGATAAGATAGTGATGTTTCCCCAAAGTCATTGCCACCAAGCTGCTAGAGCTTCGTGATGAACTATAACATATCAGGGATAGATATGATGATCCTTGAAATATTCGTGATGTTTGACACCGCGAAAGTAGAAATCAAGAAGGAGCATCAATTGTTGATGGTTGGTGAAACCACTAGTTTCAAGAAGGGCAAGGGCAAGAAGGGATACTTCATGAAACGGCAATTCAGCTGCTGCTCTAGTGAAGAAACCCAAGGTTGAACCCAAACCCGAGACTAAGTGCTTCTGTAATAAAGGGAACAGCCACCGGAGCAGAATTACCCTAGATACTTGGTAGATGAGAAGGCTGGCAAGGTCGATAGAAGTATATTGGATATACATTGTGTTGATGTGTACTTTACTAGTACTCCTAGTAGCACCAGGGTATTAGATACCGGTTCGGTTGCTAAGTGTTAGTAACTCGAAATAAAAGCTACGGAATAAACGGAGACTAGCTAAAGGTGAGTTGACGATATGTGTTGGAAATGTGTCCAATGTTGATATGATCAAGCATCGCACGCTCCCTCTACCATCGAGATTGGTGTTAAAACCTGAATAATTGTTATTTGGTGTTTGCGTAGAGCATAGACATGATTGGATTATGACTATTGCAATACGGTTATTCATTTAAGGAGAATAATAGTTACTCTATTTATGTGAATAATACCTTCAGTGGTCTTGCACCTAAAATGGTTTATTGAATCTCGATCGTGGTGATACACATTTTCATGCCAAAAGATAGTAATGATAGTACCACTTACTGGTGGCACTGCCATGTAAGTCATATTGGTTTAAAACGCATGAAGAAGCTCCATGTTGATGGATCTTTGGACTCACTCGTTTTTGAAAAGTTTGAGACATGCGAACCATGTCTATTGGTGTATACGCATGAAGAAACTCCATGCAGATGGATCGTTTGGACTCACTTGATTTTGAATCACTTGAGATATGCAAATCATACCACATGGGCAAGATGACTGAAAAGCCTCGTTTTCAGTAAGATGGAACAAGATAGCAACTTGTTGGAAGTAACACATTTTGATGTGTGCAGTCCAATGAGTGCTGAGGCATGCAGTGAATATCGTTATGTTCTTACTTCACAGATGATTCGAGTAGATGTTGAGAATATTTACTTGATGAAACACAAGTCTGAATTATTGAATGGTTCAA
>NW_021297257.1:0-1248 GCF_002162155.2 Triticum dicoccoides
GGGCGAGGAGCGAGGGGAGTGAGGGTTTCGTCCCCGATCCAGAACGTGGAGGGGAGTGGGGAACGAGGAGGAGAGTGGGCGTCGTGGGGTGGCGGCGGGTGAGGGAGACGAGGGGAGAGGTAGGGATTTGTGCGGGGGAGTGGGGTGGCCGGGCTAGGGTTCGGTCGATGGGGGGTATGTGTAGGCCGAGGTGGGCCGGCCTGGCTGGGAGATGGCCCAGTTGGGCCGGTGGCTTGCTGGGCCAGAGCCAAGTGGGAGGGGGGGTTCTCCTTTTTTTTGTATATTCTTTTCTGTTTTTACTTTATTTTACTTTTCTGTTTTCTATTATAGTTTTTAATAGTTTTCAGTTTTGTAAATTTATAAGACCAGTACCTAAAGGGAGGTTGTAAATTAGCCCGCTTCCATAATATATTTTGGAATTTTTAAAATATTTAGTTCGCATTTTTATAAATTTCAAAAGGGCATTTATAATAGGTTTAGCTGCTGTTTTAATTATTTTAGTGCATTGGAATAATTTATAGAAGTTTTGTTTCTTCACCATAATTATCTATGCAATATTTGACACGGTCCGAACAATTTTGTTTTAAAGTTTGAAAACTTTGTTTGTTTACTCGATTTTTGAATTTGAAATTTGAACTAGGTTCCGAACTAACGCGAGTTTATCCACAGTAACCGAGGTGACGTGGCATCATTAGCGGGGATTACTGTAGCTTAATTACCCGGGCGTCACAATTCTCCTCCACTACAAGAAATCTCGTCCCGAGATTTAAGCGGTGGAGTAAGGGGCGAAGGTGTTGGTAGCGAAAAACCTAACGAGTCTTCTCGGTCTTGGCTTCCCTTTCGAAGAGGTTGATCCCTTTCGTTGATGTCTTCATTTCACTGCATCAAGTCACCATGACCAATTTGTCATCCTTTCTTCGGGATCTTCATCGTATTTTAGAATAGGTAACGGGGCAGATCAGCAACGACAGAATGCTATAAGGGTAATAATCTGGGATTATCCCATGAATGAGCATATGAGTACCTCTCGAGTTGAACAAAACAAAATAAAACACATCGAGAGTAAAGTTGGAAGGTACAATAAGAAGTTTCAAGCAGCCAGGCAATCGTTCATTGCCTAGGCAGAAGGTGAAAGGGGTTTCAAGAAACGGAACAATTATTGTGTCCGATGCCAGAATTGACGATCTCATTGGAAGGTGGCTCATGAATTACATACGAGTCCACGCGGGAGGAATAACTTGGGAAACA
>NW_021297258.1:0-1185 GCF_002162155.2 Triticum dicoccoides
AGGAAAGCACTGTAGAAAATGCATACCATTTGGACATGCCAAAGTGGTACTTCCTTCACAAAGTGCTGCTTTGAACAAAATAGGACAATGAATATTTTCGAATTATTTTTGAACTAGGCAAGGAATGTTTTTGACATATTTGATGAAGATATGATCCAAAAAAATTATGAGAATTTTTTGGGAATTTTTGGAATAACAGAAATATAGGTTGCCTCACAACCTAGGGCAAAAACTGCCACATGGACATGACACATAGGCAAAACTGATGAGATGGCGCCTAGTCATCACAACCTACCACAATCTACAAGGCTATGACCATCTATATTGGTCGTTAACAACTAGAAATAAGGCAGCGGACCAACACTGTTTGCTTTATGACCATTTTGTGTAAGGAAATTACGACCTTTCTGACCAAAATGGTCGCAATGGTTTAGGGTTTGGAGCCCCCCGAACAGCTTTTGACCAATTGTCTGAAATGGTCATAGATCTATGACCAATTCTTCCAGGGTCACTGACAGAAGGTCACTAGTTGACATATTTATTGTAGTGTAGTATGTGGTTACCGAAGGTTGTTCGGAGTCCCGGATGAGATTCCGGACGTGATGAGGAACTCTGGAATGGTTCGGAGGTTAAGATCGATATATTGGACGAAGGGTATTGGAGTCTGGAATTGTTCTGGGAGTACCGGGTGACGACCAGCTTGACCAAAAGGTGTTTCGGAGGCCCCGACAAGCGTTTGGGGGCCTTATGGGCCAAGGGGAGGGGGCACACTAGCCCACCAAGGGGTTGTGCGCCCCTCCCAACCCCTCTCACGTAACCAGGAGAGGTGGGGCGCCTCCCCTAGGGCAGCCGCCCCTCCCGGCTTGGGGGGCAAGTTTCCTAGGGGTGGGGGCGCCCAAACCCATCTAGGGTTTCCCCTGTGGCCGCCACCCATCCCCTACGGAACCCTAGGGTGCCTCCTCCACCCCCTTCCCCCTATATATAGTGAGGGAGGGAGAGGGCAGCCGCACCCTTCCCCTGGCGCAGCCCTCTCCCTTCTCCAACACCTCATCCTCCTCCATAGTGCTTGGCGAAGCCCTGCTGGAGAACCACGAGCTCCACCATCACCATGTCGTCGTGCTGTCAGATCTCTCGCTCAACTTCTCCTCTCCCCTTGCTGGATCAAGAAGGAGGAGATGTCCCGGG
>NW_021297259.1:0-1331 GCF_002162155.2 Triticum dicoccoides
GAAACAACGAACTGTCGCAACGGTGCATAGTTAGGGGGAACACTTTCTTGAAATTATTATGAGGGTTCATCTTATTTACTACCGTCGTTCTAAGCAAACAAGATGAAAAACATGATAAACATCACATGCAATCAAATAATAATAGTGACATGATATGGCCAATATCACATAGCTCCTTTGATCTCCATCTTGGGGCTCCATGATCATCTTGTCACCGGCATGACACCATGATCTCCATCATCATGATCTCCATCATTGTGTCTCCATGAAGTTGCTCGCCAACTATTACTTCTACTACTATGGCTAACGCGTTTAGCAATAAAGTAAAGTAATTTACATGGCGTTTCTCAATGACACGCAGGTCATACAAAAAAATAAAGACAACTCCTATGGCTCCTGCCGGTTGTCATACTCATCGACATGCAAGTCGTGATTCCTATTACAATAGCATGAACATCTCATACATCACATATAGACCATTCATCATTCATCACAACTTTGGCCATATCATATCACAAAGCACTTGCTGCAAAAACAAGTTAGACGTCCTCTAATTGTTGTTGCAAGTTTTACGTGGCTGAAGTAGGGTTCTAGCAAGAACGTTTTCTTACCTACGTGAAAGCCACAACGTGATTTGTCAACTTCTATTTACCCTTCATAAGGACCCTTTTCATCGAATCCGCTCCAACTAAAGTAGGAGAGACAGACACCCGCCAGCCACCTTATGCAACTTGTGCATGTTAGTCGGTGGAACCGGTCTCACGTAAGCGTACGTGTAAGGTTGGTCCGGGCCGCTTCATCCCACAATACCGTTGAAGCAAGAAAAGACTAGTAGCGGCAAGAAAGTTGACAACATCAACGCCCACAACTAATTGTGTTCTACTCGTGCAAGAGAACTACGCATAGACCTAGCTCATGATGCCACTGAAGGGGAACGTAGAAGAAAACAAAAATTTTCCTACGGTTTCACCAAGATCCATCTAGGAGTTCATCTAGCAACGAGTGATTAGATGCATCTACGTACCTCGTAGATCGCGAGTGGAAGCGTTCAAAGAACGGGGATGATGGAGTCGTACTCAACGTGATTCGAATCACCGAAGATCCTAGCACCGAACGGACGGCACCTCCGCGTTCAACACACGTACGGAACAGCCACGTCTCCTCCTTCTTGATCCAGCAAGGGGGGAGGAGAGAATGAGGGAGATGGCTCCAGCAGCAGCACGACGGCGTGGTGGTGATGGAGCTGCAGTACTCCAGCAGGGCTTCGCCAAGCACTATGGAGGAGGAGGGGGTGTTGGAGAGGGAGAGGGAGGCACCAAAAGAAAAGGTAA
>NW_021297260.1:0-1227 GCF_002162155.2 Triticum dicoccoides
TTCTACTCGTTGCTGGTCTCTCCATAGATAGATCTTGGTGATTCGTAGGAAAATTTTGAATTTCTGCTACGTTCCCCAACAGTGGCATCATGAGCTAGGTCTATTGCGTAGATTCTTTGCACGAGTAGAACACAAAGTAGTTGTGGGCGTTGATGTTGTTCAATATGCTTACCGTTACTAGTCCAATCTTGTTTCGACGGTATTGTGGGATGAAGCGGCCCGGACCGACCTTACACGTACTCTTACGTGAGACAGGTTCCACCGATTGACATGCACTTGGTGCATAAGGTGGCTAGCGGGTGCCAGTCTCTCCCACTTTAGTCGGAACGGATTCGATGAAAAGGGTCCTTATGAAGGGTAAATAGCAATTGGCATATCACGTTGTGGTCTTGCGTAGGTAAGAAACGTTCTTGCTAGAAACCCATAGCAGCCACGTAAAACATGCAAACAACAATTAGAGGACGTCTAACTTGTTTTGCAGGGTATGCTATGTGATGTGATATGGCCAAAAGGATGTGATGAATGATATATGTGATGTATGAGATTGATCATGTTCTTGTAATAGGATTCACGACTTGCATGTCGATGAGTATGACAACCGGCAGGAGCCATAGGAGTTGTCTTTATTTTTTGTATGACCTGCGTGTCATTAAAGAACGCCATGTAACTTACTTTACTTTATTGCTAAACGCGTTAGCCATAGAAGTAGAAGTAGTCGTTGGCGTGACAACTTCATGAAGACACGATGATGGAGATCATGATGATGAAGATCATGGTGTCATGCCGGTGACAAGATGATCATGGAGCCCCGAAGATGAAGATCAAAGGAGCTATATGATATTGGCCATATCATGTCACTACTCTATTTGATTGCATGTGATGTTTATCATGTTTATGCATCTTGTTTGCTTAGAACGACAGTAGTAAATAAGATGATCCCTTACAACAATTTCAAGAAGTGTTCTCCCCTAACTGTGCACCGTTGCTACAGTTCGTCGCTTCTAAGCACCACGTGATGATCGGGTGTGATGGATTCTTACGTTCACATACAACGGGTGTAAGACAGTTTTACACAGCGAAAACACTTAGGGTTAACTTGACGAGCCTAGCATGTGCAGACATGGCCTCGGAACACGGAGACCGAAAGGTCGAGCATGAGTCGTATAGTAGATACGATCAACATGAAGATGTTCACCGACGTTAACTAGTCCGTCTCACGTGATGATC
>NW_021297261.1:0-1232 GCF_002162155.2 Triticum dicoccoides
CTTTTCAGGTACTTCAGGATATTCTTGACCGCTGTCCAGTGTTCCTTGCCGGGATTACTTTGGTATCTTGCTACCAAACTTACGGCAAGGTTTACATCGGGTCTGGTACACAGCATGGCATACATAATAGATCCTATGGCTGAAGCATAGGGGATGACACTCATCTCTTCTTTATCTTTTGCCGTGGTCGGTGACTGAGCCGAGCTCAATCTCACACCTTGTAACATAGGCAAGAACCCCTTCTTGGACTGATCCATTTTGAACCTCTTCAAAATCTTATCAAGGTATGTGCTTTGTGAAAGACCTATGAGGCGTCTCGATCTATCTCTATAGATCTTGATGCCTAATATATAAGCAGCTTCTCCAAGGTCCTTCATTGAAAAACACTTATTCAAGTAGGCCTTAATGCTGTCCAGAAATTCTATATTATTTCCCATCAAGAGTATGTCATCCACATATAATATGAGAAATGCTACAGAGCTCCCACTCACTTTCTTGTAAACGCAGGCTTCTCCATAAGTCTGCATAAACCCAAACGCTTTGATCATCTCATCAAAGCGAATGTTCCAACTCCGAGATGCTTGCACCAGTCCATAAATGGATCGCTGGAGCTTGCATACTTTGTTAGCGTTCCGAGGATCGACAAAACCTTCCGGCTGCATCATATACAGTTCTTCCTTAAGATGCCCGTTAAGGAATGCCGTTTTGACGTCCATTTGCCATATTTCATAATCATAGTATGCGGTAATTGCTAACATGATTCGGACGGACTTCAGCTTCGCTACGGGAGAGAAAGTCTCGTCGTAGTCAATCCCTTGAACTTGTCGATAACCCTTAGCGACAAGTCGAGCCTTATAGATTGTAACATTACCATCCGCGTCCGTCTTCTTCTTAAAGATCCATTTGTTTTCTATCGCTCGCCGATCATCGGGCAAGTCTGTCAAAGTCCATACTTTGTTTTCATACATGGATTCTATCTCGGATTTCATGGCTTCAAGCCATTTGTTGGAATCCGGGCCCGCCATCGCTTCTTCATAGTTCGAAGGTTCATTGTTGTCTAACAACATGATTTCCAGGACAGGGTTGCCGTACCACTCTGGTGCGGAACGTGTCCTTGTGGACCTACGAATTTCAGCAGTAACTTGATCCGAAGTACCTTGATCATCATCATTGTTTTCCTCTTCAGTTGGTGTGGGCATCACAGGAACGGTTTCCTGCGCTGCGCCACTTTC
>NW_021297262.1:0-1117 GCF_002162155.2 Triticum dicoccoides
CATGGCATACATAATAGATCCTATGGCTGAAGCATAGGGGATGACACTCATCTCTTCTTTATCTTTTGCCGTGGTTGGTGACTGAGCCGAGCTCAATCTCACACCTTGTAACATAGGCAAGAACCCCTTCTTGGACTGATCCATTTTGAACCTCTTCAAAATCTTATCAAGGTATGTGCTTTGTGAAAGACCTATGAGGCGTCTCGATCTATCTCTATAGATCTTGATGCCTAATATGTAAGCAGCTTCTCCAAGGTCCTTCATTGAAAAACACTTATTCAAGTAGGCCTTAATGCTGTCCAAAAATTCTATATTATTTCCCATCAAGAGTATGTCATCTACATATAATATGAGAAATGCTACAGAGCTCCCACTCACTTTCTTGTAAACGCAGGCTTCTCCATAAGTCTGCATAAACCCAAACGCTTTGATCATCTCATCAAAGCAAATGTTCCAACTCCGAGATGCTTGCACCAGTCCATAAATGGATCGCTGGAGCTTGCATACTTTGTTAGCGTTCCGAGGATCGACAAAACCTTCTGGCTGCATCATATACAGTTCTTCCTTAAGATGCCCGTTAAGGAATGCTGTTTTGACGTCCATCTGCCATATCTCATAATCATAGTATGCGGCAATTGCTAACATGATTCGGACGGACTTCAGCTTCGCTACGGGAGAGAAAGTCTCGTCGTAGTCAATCCCTTGAACTTGTCGATAACCCTTAGCGACAAGTCGAGCTTTATAGATGGTGACATTACCATCCGCGTCTGTCTTCTTCTTAAAGATCCATTTGTTTTCTATCGCTCGCCGATCATCGGGCAAGTCTGTCAAAGTCCATACTTTGTTTTCATACATGGATTCTATCTCGGATTTCATGGCTTCAAGCCATTTGTTGGAATCTGGGCCCGCCATTGCTTCTTCATAGTTCGAAGGTTCACCGTTGTCTAACAACATGATTTCCAGGACGGGGTTGCCGTACCACTCTGGTGCGGAACGTGTCCTTGTGGACCTACGAAGTTCAGTAGCAACTTGATCCGAAGTACCTTGATCATCATCATTGGTTTCCTCTTCAGTTGGTGTGGGCATCACAGGAACATTTTCCTGAGCTGCACCACTT
>NW_021297263.1:0-1413 GCF_002162155.2 Triticum dicoccoides
TTGACTCAGACTATGAGCGTCAAATCAGGAAGCTACATCGAGCACGACTACGGAAGGAAGCGAGCTCGAGCTCGAGCCAATAAGCAGCTGGCAAAAAATGCGGGAAAACCGTTCCCCAGCTGGGAGAACAGGCGGCGCAAGAGATGCCCCCGCTTGTTGTGCCAACAACACATGAGAGGAGTACGCGCGCCAAATATTATTGTGGGCAAACCATTAGCGTTCCCCAGCAGGGCGATGTGGTAATAACGGAGGAGCATATAATGCAGGCTGAAATGCTCAAGAACTCTGTTGGACAACTCCTCGAAATCGAGCCCATGTCTCCGCTTAAAGAATCGGAAATAAAATGGAAATATATCCGGGGCCAACCTTTGGTCCATCCAGACAAGGTCAAGGACCTCTCAACGAGAATGTATGAATTGCATCAATGGTACATGAACATGACCAAGATTTCCAATCGAGTGTCCCTCATGATGAATGTCAAGAAGGATCATTATTACCATGAGAAAGCTCTGTCCGTTGAGTATTCAGAACTATATCAGTTATTCAATCAAGACGCACTCGACAAGTCTATCGTCAGTTGCTATTGTCTGTAAGTGATTTTTTTTTTGTAATTTAAGTCTCAAGCTAATTATGTAGTGATAATTTTGATCAATCATTATATGTAATTATCCCCACTATATTCTTTTCTGTGGTATTATATGCAGGATGAAGATGTATGAAATGAAAAAATCTGGATGCTATGGCATTGGGTTCATTGACCCAAATACCATTAATGAGGACATATGGAAGTATCCATTTTATCAAGCAGGTGTAGAGAAAAGCATGGTAGTGTTCTTGAAGCGCCTCAATAGCAATGAAGATATACTACTTCCTTACAACTTCCCGTGAGTCACACTGTCTTGTACTACAAATTCTGTTTTTGCTTACTACTAGCTAGGTAGATGTTAATAATTAAGTGTATACGGTTTACGGTAGTTGATTAATTTTATGCACATGCCCGCTTATTTAAGACATGCAAACGTGTGCGCATGCAGTTGGCATTGGGTCTTGATAGACATTAAAGTTGAGGAAGGAAAAGTTGAATTACTGGACTCGCTAACTAAAGAAGAAAGTGACTTCACCATCGTGAAGGGGATAGTCAACAGGTAATTTCAATCATTATTAACTATATATATCTCGGCCTATTATTAGTTTGTCATTTTCTGATATGAACTAGTTAATAACCCCTTTATTAATTTTCTTTGCTGGCGGGCAGGGCATGGGCAAAGTTCATCGCGGTGACTCCAGGCGAATGGAAACAAAAGTTGTTTTGGCATCGACCAAAGGTAAGTAATTAAGTAGTACTAGCTAGCTACCATCTCTTTAATTCTTGTTTCAATATCATTAATTAATTATCATGCTTGATTAATCATT
>NW_021297264.1:0-1308 GCF_002162155.2 Triticum dicoccoides
ACTCTCATTACCGACATAAACATTTCACTCTAGCCCATCACCCAGATGAACCAGACCTGACACGACTCTAAGCATAGCAGGCATAGCAAGGTAGGAACAACACATACATATGGCTCAAACAACTCCTACACATGCTAGTGGGTTTCATCTAGTTACTATGGCAATGACAGGTCATGCAGAGGAAATGGGTTCAACTACCGTAGCACACAGCAGTTTGAAACGCGTTGTCTTAATGCAGTAAAAGAGAGCAGGAGCGAGAACATGGGATTGTATCGACATGATCAAATGGTTGGTTGCTTGCCTGATGGTTCGATGCACTGATACGGTTCTTCGTTAGGGTAATCACGGTACTCTTCGGGGACAGAACCTGCCGCAGAGAGCACCGATTCACAAACATTACCAAACAGTATGCAACAATATGATGCATGCATGAGACATGGCAAAATGAGTGTATTGGGCTAATGCAACTAAAACCAGAAGGGTTTGAACAAATTTGAATCAAGGATTCAAATTTCAAATTCAAATATGGCCTTTTAAAGTGCTTTTCCTTGTTCTGCTTAAAACATCAATTTAACATGTTTGATCATGCATGAAAATAGTACAGATGGATAGATTGGATTTTTCTGATCATTTTTCATATATAATTTGTCCAATTTGGAGTTACAGAATAAAAGTTATGAATTTTTGAAGTTTAAATAATATTCTGGAATTTCCTGATTTAAATTAAATCCAGAAAATCAATTACTGCGTCAGCCTGACATCAGTGTGACGTCAGCAGGTCAACGGAACTGGTCCAGGTCAAACCTGACAGTGGGTCCCGCATGTTAGGGTGATTATTTTAATTAAAATTTAATTAAAACTAATCCTGTTTAATTAACAGGGCTGGGCCCCACCTGTCATTGACTCAGGGGAGTCAACCAGGGCCCACCCGTGGTCAAACCCGGGTCGGCTGCACCGGCGTTTAGCCGCCGGCGAGCCCGACGCGGCGGCGGGAGTGGTTTTGGCCATTTCGGCCACCAAATGGGCCGCGGAGACCACCGGAGTGGAGCTGAGGACAACCCGCAGCTCTTGGCGGAGTCCGTTGGGGTCGGGGTGGCCGGAGTCGACGGCGGCGAGCTCGGCTGCGGCCGCCGGGGTTCGGTCGTGCACGGGAACAGGGTTGGAGCTCGAAGTCGAGCGAAGCGAGGCGCTAGGGATGCTCTACGGGGTCTTGCGAACTCGTTGGACTTGCCGGGGTGACCAAATGGTCACCGGAGTGCGTCGACGGCGAGCTCGGCGACGGTGGAGGTTCGGCCGTGGTGGGGAGGA
>NW_021297265.1:0-1207 GCF_002162155.2 Triticum dicoccoides
GTATGTATAGTATATACCCGTGATCACCTCCCAAGTGATCACGGCCCGATAGTATAGCAAGGCAGACTGACAAGAATGTAGGGCCAATGATGATAAACTAGCATCCTATACTAAGCATTTAGGATTGCAGGTAAGGTATCAACAGATGTAGCGACAATGTCAGGCTATGCATCAGAATAGGATTAACGAAAGCAGTAACATGCTACACTACTCTAATGCAAGCAGTATAGAGGAGAATAGGCGATATCTGGTGATCAAGGGGGGGGGGCTTGCCTGGTTGCTCTGGCAAGAGAGAGGGGTCGTCAACTCCGTAGTCGAACTGGTCAGCAGCAGCGTCGGTCTCGTAGTCTACCGGAGAGAAGAGGGGGAAGAAGTAATGAATACAGAGCAAACAAAGCATCACAAAATATAACAAGGCAATACGCGGTGTTCGGTGTGCCCTAACGCGGTAGTAGGTGATACCGGTGAAGGGGGGGGAAAACATCCGGGAAAGTATTCCCGGTGTTTCGTGTTTTCGGGCAGAGGAGCCGGAGGGGGAAAGTTGCGGGTTCGATAGGTTAGGGGGGTGTGGCGGACGAACGGACTGCGTATCCGAATTCGTCCCGTCGTTCTGAGCAACTTTCATGTTGAAAATATTTTAATCCGAGTTACGGATTAAAAGATATGATTTTTAAAAGATTTTAACAATTTTGGAATTTAATTATTTATTTAATTAATTCAAAAAAATGTATTTTATGACGTCAGCATGATGTCATGCTGACGTCAGCAGTCAACAGGGGTTGACTGAGTCAACCCTGACATGTGGGTCCCGTGGGACCCACCTGTCATACACTGTTAGGTTAATTAGGATTTAGTTAAACTAATTACTGTTTAATTAAGCTAACAGGTTAATTAGATTAATTAATTAAGGTTAATTAACTTAATTTAATTAATTAATTAATTAATTAAATTTGTTTTATTTTAATTATTGTTTTTATTTATTTATTTATTTATTTATTTAAACTCCCTTTTTTTTTAAAACGTTTCTGGGGCTGGGGCCCCTTTGTCAGTGGGCCAAAGGCCTAGCGGGTTTGGGCGCTATCGGGCGGGCGTTGGCGCCCGACTGGGCGAGTGCTCGCCCGCAGGGATTGCAGCGGGGCGAGGCCACCGGGGCTGCGGTGGGGCGCCGACCAGGGCGGTGGCGTGGTGGCCGGCAGGGTGGCCGCGG
>NW_021297266.1:0-936 GCF_002162155.2 Triticum dicoccoides
CCCGCACCGTGCGCCGCCCCCGTGCCATGCGCGTTGTGGCCACGCACGCAGCCCCACACCCCCGCCACGTCCTTGGTCACCTGCAGCCGCGCCCGTCACTGCCTGCCTCGCCCAGGCCGGACGCTGACCGCGCCCGGCGCGCGCCTAACCTCGCCGGCCTTCCCCGTCGTCTGTGCCCCGGCGGCCTCGTCCTGCTTTGCGGGCGAGTGCCCGCTCGGGTGCGCCTGCACTCTACGCCCGGGAACCGTGGCCGTTCGCCCGTTAGGGCTCCCCCTGAGCCACTGACCTTGGGGCCCCACGCCCCAGAACAAAAAAAAAGAGGGATTAAAAAAAATATAATAATAATAAAAAAAATTAAAAAAATGTTAAATGAATAAATAGATAATAATTAAATAATTAAAATGTTAATTAATTAATTAATTAAGTAATTAATTAAGTTAATTAATCCTGGTTAATTAACCTAATAACTAATTAACCTAATTAACTACTGTTAATTAAACTTAATTAGGTTAATTAGTTAACAGTGTATGACGAACAGGACCCACCTGTCAGGGTTGACTCAGTCAACCCCTGTTGACTGCTGACGTCAGCATGACATCATGCTGACGTCATAAATACATTTTTTCGAATTAATTAAATAAATAATTAAATTCCAAAATTGTTAAAATCTTTTAAAAATCATATCTTTTAATCCGTAACTCGGATTAAAATATTTTCAACATGAAAGTTGCTCAGAACGACGAGACGAACCCGGAAACGCAGCCCGTTCGTCTGCCACGCGTCCCTAGCATAGTGAACCTGCAACATTTCACCACCGGTTCATCTGCCCGGAAACACGGAACACCGGGGATACTTTCCCGGATGTTTCCCCCCTTCACCGGTATCACCTCATACCGCGTTAGAACACGTCTAGCTCTGCTTGTTGTACTGTTATGC
>NW_021297267.1:0-2801 GCF_002162155.2 Triticum dicoccoides
AACCGGAGGCCCAACCCGAATTGCTGTTTTTTGCCTATTTCAGTGTTTCGCAGAAAAGGAATATCAAACAGAATGAAACCTTCAGGAGCGATCTTTTTGGAACAAACGAAATCCAGGAGACTTGGTGTGGACATCAAGCAGCAAACGAGCTGGTCAAGAGGGTGCCCGGCGCGCCCTAGTTGGGGGGGGGGGCTGCCTCGTGGCCCCCTCGTGGCTCCACTGACCTACTTCTTCCTCCTATATATATATATATATATATATATATATATATATATATATACCCCGAGAACATCCAGGGGCACCACAAAAAACTATTTCCACCGCCACAACCTTTTGTATCCATGAGATCCAGTCTTGGAGCCTTCGTCGGCGCTCCACCGGAGGAGGAATCGATCACAGAGGGCCTCTACATAATCACCAAGGCCTCTTCTATGAGTTGTGAGTAGTTTACCACAGACCTTTGGGTCCATAGTTATTAGCTAGATGGCTTCTTCTCTCTCTTTGAATCTCAATACAAAGTTCTCCTCGATCTTCTTGGAGATCTATTCGATGTAACTCTTTTTGCGGTGTGTTTGTCGAGATCCGATGAATTGTGGGTTTATGATCAAGTTTTTCTATGAGAAGTATTTGAATCTCCTCTCAATTATTTTATGTATGATTGGTTATCTTTGCAAGTCTCTTTGAATTATCAGTTTGGTTTGGCCTACTAGATTGATCTTTCTTGCAATGGGATAAGTGCTTAGCTTTGGGTTCAATCTTGCGGTGTCATTTCCCAGTGACAGCAGGGGCAGCAAAGCACGTATTGTATTGTTTCCATCGAGGATAAAAAGATGGGGTTTATATCATATTACTTGAGTTTATCCCTCTACATCATGTCATCTTGCTTAATGTGTTTCTCTGTTCTTATGAACTTAATACTCTAGATGCAGGCAGGAGTCGGTCGATGTGTGGAGTAATAGTAGTAGATGCAGGCAGGAGTCGGCCTACTTGTTGCGGACATGATGCCTATATACATGATCATGCCTAGATATTCTCATAACTATGCACTTTTCTATCAATTGGTCGACAGTAATTTGTTCACCCACCGTAATACTTATGCTATCTTGAGAGAAGCCACTAGTGAAATCTATGGCCCTCGGGTCTATTCTCTATCATATAAGTTTTCGTTCTACTTTATTTTGCAATCTTTACTTTTCAATCTATATCATAAAAATACCAAAAATATTTATCTTATCATATTATCTCTATCAGATCTCACTTTCGCAAGTGGCCATGAAGGGATTGGCAACCACTTTATCGCATTGGTTGCGAGGTTCTTATTTGTTTGTGTAGGCACGTGGGACTTGTGAGGAGTCTCCTACTGGATTGATACCTTGGTTCTCAAAAACTGAGGGAAATACTTATGCTACTTTGCCGCATCACCCTTTCCTATTCAAGGGAAAAACCAACGCATGCTCAAGAGGTAGCAATGCTTCACCTCTTGAGGGAATAGAGAACGTTCCAGTCGTTCGTGACTTTGAAGATGACTTTCTAGAAGAACTTCCAGGAATACCCCCTGCTAGAGCTGTCGAATTCGTCATAGACTTGAAACCGGGCACAACTCCTATTGCCAAGTGACCCTACAAGATGCCGCCGCATGAACTTCTTGAACTTGAGGAGGAAATCAACAAATCTCTTCACAAGGGATTCATTCATCCTAGTTCCTCTGCTTTGGGAGCACCTTCTCTCTTTGTCAAGAAGAAGGATGGTACAAATCATTTGGTCCAAGATTACCGACCTATCAACCATGCAACAATTCAGAACAAATATCCACTTCCCAGAATCAATGATCTGTACGATCAACTTGCTGGTTCCTCGGTATTATCTAAACTTGATTTGAGATTGGGTTACCACCAGATCCGGGTTCGTGAAGAGGATATTCCCAAGACTGCTTTCGTGACTCACTATGGTTCATACGAGTACATCGTCATGTCAGTTGGATTAACCAATGCTCCAGCAATGTTCTCCCGATTGATGAACTATATATTCATGGAATACCTCGACAAATTCATCGTGGTTTATCTGGATGATATCCTTGAATATTCTAAGAATAAAGAAAAACGTGCTAAACACCTTCGACTTGTTCTGGAAAAGCGTCGAGAAAAACAACTATATGCCAAGTATTCGAAGTGCGAATTCTGGCTTCCTAAAGTGACCTGTCTTGGGCATGTCATCTCCAAGGATGGTATTCCCATCAACCCCGAGCGAGTTCAGGCTATTCTCGATTGGACTCCTCCGAAGAATGTCAAGCAAGTCAGAAGTTTTGTTAGACTCCCCAGCTATTGCCGTTGATTTGTCGAGAACTTCTCCAAGATTGCCAAGCCCCTAACTAGTCTGCTTCACAAGGGCGTCAAGTTTGATTGGACAGAAAAGTGTCAGGAAAGTTTCCAGGCACTCAAAGACAAGCTAACTTCTGCCCCAGTCCTTGCGCCACCTGATACTAAGCAGGACTTCGTCATTTACTGTGACGCTTCACATCAAGGATTAGGCGGTGTCCTAATGCAAGAGCGTGGAGTGATTGCCTATGCCTCTCGTCAACTGCGCCCTCACGAAGAGAACTACCCAGTTCATGACCTCGAGCTTGCTGTTGTCATACATGCACTGAAACAGTGGCGACATTACCTTCTTGGTAATCGTTGCGAGATCTTCACTGACCACCAAAGTCTGAAGTACCTGTTTACTCAGCCAGATTTGAACCTCCGTCGGCAGAGGTGGATGGAGACCGTAGCAGACTTTGATTTTGGTATTTCCTATACCCTAGG
>NW_021297268.1:0-874 GCF_002162155.2 Triticum dicoccoides
CGAGCGCGGGGAGGCGCGCGGCGGCAGGCCGGCACGGGAGGCGGTGGAGGGGCGCCGAGGCGGCGGCGACCTCGGGCGGCGCCGGCGAAGCTCCGGCGGGGCGGCGAGAGGGCAGCGGCGGCGCGGGCTCCCTCGGGCGTGGAGGCGGCGGCGGGCGCGGGCTTGCGCGGGCCCGATCCGGGCCCCGCGGGCCGCGGCGGACGAGGGCTCCGGCGGGACACGTGGTGCGCACGGGTTGGACGGGGGCGGCGGCGCGGACATTGTCCGGTGGCGGCGCGGACATGTCCGGCGGCGCGAGGATGAAGAAGACTAGGGTTGGACCCGAAATTTCGGAGGGGTGCACATATAAATAGGTAGAGGGAGCTAGGAGTGTCCAAATGAGGTGCGGTTTTCGGCCACGCGATCGTGATCGAACGACCGAGAGCATGGAGGGGAGTTTGCTGGGTTTTGGGCCACTTTGAAGGGGGTGTTGGGCTGCAAGATAAAAGAGGCCTTTGCGGTTACCCGGTTAACCGTTGGAGTATCAAACGACCTCCAAATGGCACGAAACTTGACAGGCGGTCTACCGGTGCTATACCAAGGCCGCTTGACAAACCTCTATCCATTCCGAGACCGTTTAACACCCGCACACGAAAAGAGGCAAAAGGGGGCGCCGGGGGACATAGGAGTGCCGGATTGCAAAACGGACAACGGGGAAAATGCTCGGATGCATGAGACGAACACGTATGCAAAATGAAATGCACATGATGACATTATAAAAATGTAACACGCAAGCAAATGACATGGCAACGCCGACGAATAACTGGCAGACACCTGGCGCATCAAATCTGGGGCGTTACAGAAACCACCTCGAAGTTATTCTTTCCAATCAATC
>NW_021297269.1:0-1728 GCF_002162155.2 Triticum dicoccoides
GGTATAAAGTGTGCCATTTTCAAGAATCTATCCACGACAACAAATATGCTATCCCTCCCCTTCTTTGTTCGAGGTAAACCTAAAACAAAGTCCATAGATATATCCTCCCAAGGAACACTAGGTACAGGCAAAGGCATATATAAACCATGAGGATTGAGTCGTGACTTAGCTTTTTGACATGTAGTGCAGCGAGCAATAAAACGCTCAACATCCCGTCTCATCTTTGGCCAAAAGAAATGTGTAGCAAGTACGTCCTCTGTCTTCTTCACGCCAAAGTGTCCCATTAATCCTCCTCCATGCGCCTCCTGCAACAACAAAAGACGAACGGAGCTAGCTGGAATGCATAGCTTGTTAGCACGAAACACAAATCCATCGTTAACAACAAACTTGTTCCACATTCTTCCTTCTTTACTATTCTGCATTACATCTTTAAAATCAGCATCATGCACATATTGATCTTTGATGGTCTCCAAACAAAATATTTTGAAGTCAAGTTGTGAAAGCATAGTATAGCGACGAGACAATGCATCAGCAATAACATTTTCTTTTCCCTTCTTGTGTTTAATGACATAAGGGAAAGTCTCAATGAATTCAACCCATTTAGCATGTGTACGATTTAGTTTAGCTTGACTTTTAATATGTTTCAAAGATTCATGATCAGAATGTATAACAAATTCTTTGGGCCATAAATAATGTTGCCATGTTTCTAAAGTCCGAACAAGAGCATATAATTCTTTATCATAAGTAGAATAATTCAGACTAGGCCCACTCAATTTTTCAGAAAAGTATGCAACAGGTTTGCCATCTTGTAATAACACACCTCCTAATCCAATTCCACTAGCATCACATTCAAGCTCAAAAGTCTTATTAAAATCAGGAAGTTGGAGTAAAGGAGCATGTGTCAACTTATCTTTCAATACCGTGAAGGCTTCTTCCTGTGCGGTACCCCAAAGAAAAGGCACATCTTTCTTTGTAAGCTCATTGAGAGGTGCAGCAATGGTGCTGAAATCTCTCACAAAACACCTATAGAATCCAGCGAGGCCAAGAAAACTCCTCACTTGTGTGACCGTTTTGGGCTGCGGCCAACTCTCAATAGCTTCAATCTTGGCTTTATCAACTTCAATTCCCCGTGGAGTAACAACATAGCCAAGAAAAGATACTCGGTCTGTGACGCCCGGGTAATTAAGCTACAGTAATCCCCGCTAATGATGCCACGTCACCTCGGTTACTATGGATAAACTCGCGTTAGTTCGGAACCTAGTTCGAAATTCAAATTTAAAACCAAGCAAACAATAAAAGTTTTCAATTATTAAAACTAAAATGTTCGGAGTGAGCCAAATAATGCATACGTAAGTATGGTGGAGAAACCACACTTTTATAAAGGTGTAAAATACTCTAAAATGTTTTAAACAGTAGCAAAAACAATTTGTTGAATGCCTTTTACGATAAATAAAATATTAAGCTATTTTATTTTGTTGCCCAAACTTATGTGGCAGTAGCTAATTACTAACACCAAATTAGGGACTACTTTTATAGTCTATAAAACTAAAATAAAAGAGGAACTAAAATAAAATAGAAAACAGAAAAAGGATAATAAACAAATTAGAACAAAAGAAATAAAAACAGAAAAGCCCCCCCCCCCCCGCTGGGCCTCGTGGCCCAGCTGGCCACCAGGCCGCCCCACGGCCCAACCGGCCAGGACGGCCCACCTAACCCTCCATAACCCCC
>NW_021297270.1:0-1299 GCF_002162155.2 Triticum dicoccoides
TGTTAGATGAGAACTATGTATCTACTTTGGTTTTTATGTGATGATGAACTTCTATTAATTTGGTCACTTAATTATCTATTCATGATGTTCTGTAATGATTTTTGACACACTTAATTATATATAATGCACGCAGATGAACCGGCAATGGATGTACGGTGACAGACACACCTCCGAGTACATTAAGGGCGTGCATGATTTTCTCGAAGTGGCTGAGGCAAACAAGCAGAATGGTTTTATGTGTTGTCCATGCCCTATATGTGGGAATACGAAGTCTTACTCTGACCGGAAAATCCTTCACACCCACCTGCTTTACAAGGGTTTCATGCCACACTATAATGTTTGGACGAGGCACGGAGAAATAGGGGTTATGATGGAAGACGACGAGGAAGAAGAGTACGATGACAACTATGTGCCCCCTGAATACGGTGATGCTACTGAACATCAAGATGCACCAGACGATGTGCACGATGCTGCTGCAATGGGCGAAGCTGCTGAAGATCAAGAGGAACCAGACGATGTGCCCGATGATGATGATCTCTGCCGGGTCATTGTCGATGCAAGGACACAATGCGAAAGTCAAAAGGAGAAGCTGAAGTTCGATCGCATGTTAGAGGATCACAAAAAGGGGTTGTACCCCAATTGCGAAGATGGCAACACAAAGCTCGGTACCGTACTCAAATTGCTGCAGTGGAAGGCAGAGAATGCTGTGCCTGATAAAGGATTTGAGAAGCTACTAAAAATAATGAAGAAGAAGCTTCCAAAGGATAACGAATTGCCCGACAGTACATACGCAGCAAAGAAGGTCGTATGCCCTCTAGGATTGGAGGTTGAGAAGATACATGCATGCCCTAATGATTGCATCCTCTACCGCGGTGCCTACAAGGATCTGAACGCATGCCCGGTATGCGGTGCATTGCGGTATAAGATCAGACGAGATGACCCTGGTGATGTTGACGGCGAGCCTCCCAGGAAGAGGGTTCCTGCGAAGGTGATGTGGTATGCTCCTATAATACCACGGTTGAAACGTCTGTTCAGAAACGGAGAGCATGCCAAGTTGATGCGATGGCACAGTGAGGACCGTAAGAAAGACGGGAAGTTGAGAGCACCCGCTGACGGGTCGCAGTGGAGAAAAATTGAGAGAAAGTACTGGGATGAGTTTGCAAAGGACCCAAGGAACGTATGGTTTGCTTTAAGCGCGGATGGCATTAATCCTTTCGGGGAGCAGAGCAGCAATCACAGCACCTGGCCCGTGACTCTATGTATGTATAACCTTCCTCCTTGGATGTGCATGAAGCGGAA
>NW_021297271.1:0-1303 GCF_002162155.2 Triticum dicoccoides
AAGTTTGGTAGCAAGATACCAAAGTAATCCCGGCAAGGAACACTGGACAGCGGTCAAGAATATCCTGAAGTACCTGAAAAGGACGAAGGACATGTTTCTCGTTTATGGAGGAGACGAAGAGCTCGTCGTAAAGGGTTACGTCGACGCTAGCTTCGACTCAGATCTGGATGACTCTAAGTCACAAACCGGATACGTGTATATGTTGAATGGTGGAGCAGTAAGCTGGTGCAGCTGCAAGCAGAGCGTCGTGGCGGGATCTACGTGTGAAGCGGAGTACATGGCAGCCTCGGAGGCAGCACATGAAGCGATTTGGGTGAAGGAGTTCATCACCGACCTAGGAGTCATACCCAATGCGTCGGGGCCGATCAAACTCTTCTGTGACAACACTGGAGCTATTGCCCTCGCCAAGGAGCCCAGGTTTCACAAGAAGACCAGGCACATCAAGAGTCGTTTCAACTCCATCCGTGAAAATGTTCAAGATGGAGACATAGAGATTTGCAAAGTGCACACGGATCTGAATGTCGCAGATCCGCTGACTAAACCTCTCTCGCGTGCAAAACATGATCAACACCAGAACTCTATGGGTGTTCGATTCATCACAATGTAACTAGATTGGTGACTCTAGTGCAAGTGGGAGACTGTTGGAAATATGCCATAGAGGCAATAATAAAAGTATTATTATATTTCATTGTTCATGATAATTGTCTTTTATTCATGCTATAACTGTATTATCCGGAAATCGTAATACACGTGTGAATACTTAGACCACAATATGTCCCTGGTAAGCCTCTAGTTGACCAGCTTGTTGTGATCAACAGATAGTCATGGTTTCCTAACTATGGACATTGGATGTCGTTGATAACGGGATCACATCATTAGGAGAATGATGTGATGGACAAGACCCAATCCTAAGCATAGCATAAAAGATCGTGTAGTTCGTATTGCTAGAGCTTTGTCAATGTCAAGTATCTCTTCCTTAGACCATGAGATCGTGTAACTCCCGGATACCGTAGAAGTGCCTTGGGTGTATCAAACGTCACAACGTAACTGGGTGACTATAAAGGTGCATTACAGGTATCTCCGAAAGTAGCTGTTGGGTTGACACGGATCGAGACTGGGATTTGTCACTCCGTATGACGGAGAGGTATCTCTGGGCCCACTCGGTAATGCATCATCATATTGAGCTCAATGTGACCAAGGTGTTGGACACGGGATCATGCATTACGGTACGAGTAAAGTGACTTGCCGGTAACGAGACTGAACAAGGTATTGGGATACCGACGATCAAGTCTCGGGCAAGTAA
>NW_021297272.1:0-1013 GCF_002162155.2 Triticum dicoccoides
TTTTGCTTTATTAGCTCTATTAATATCATCTTTCAAAATGGAATCAGGAGTCATAGGAAGCAAAGTAATATTTTTATCCTTATGAACAAGAGTATAATGATTGTTTCTACCATGGTGTACAGAATTTTTATCAAATTGCCATGGTCTACCAAGTAATAAGGAACATGCTTGCATAGGTACCACATCACAATCAACATAATCAGCATATGTAGAGATACTAAAATGCACACGAACAGTACGTGTTACCTTAACCTTGCCGCTGTTGTTGAACCATTGGATGTAGTAAGGATGTGGATGTGGTCTTGTGGTGAGAGAAAGCTTCTCCACCATCTCCATGCTAGCCAAGTTGTTGCAGCTCCCTCCGTCTATGATGACACGCACAGAACGTTCCTTCACAACTCCCTTGGTATGGAACAAATTGTGCCTCTTATTTCGCTCAGCTTGTGTGATCTGCACATTCAAAACACGTTGAGCAACTAAACATTCATACCTGTCAGCGTCTTCAGGAGCCATGTATTGCGTCTCATGATCAGAATCATCTCCACCATGTTCTTCACGTGTAATAAGAGCATAAGTCTCCTCATCATAGTCACTAGCAGACTCATATCCACCATCCGCGGTAGCAATCATCACACGCGGAGATTTGCATTCTCTCGCATAATGACCTCCTCCCTTACAACGACGACAAATAATATCACTTGTGTGCCCTGTTGATGCCATGGAAGAAGAAGAACGTTGTGCAGGCCCCGCAGGTGCGCTCTTGGCAGATAATGGTGGTTGTGCCTGTTTTCTTGTATCACGGCTGGAGGTGGCACCGGATGGAGGTGCTGGTGCAGTTGAAGTAGAAGATGCACGTGGTGTCCATGATGAAGGTCGGCCTGCAGAAAAGTTAGTTCGCCCCAATGCTTGTCGATCCTGCACTTCACGTTCAGCTTTACAAGCAAGATGGAATAAACGAGTGATATTAGTATACTCCTTATAGTCTAGAATGGTCTGAATCTCTCTATTTAATC
>NW_021297273.1:0-1231 GCF_002162155.2 Triticum dicoccoides
GTGACCGGTTTAGCATGAAACACTTTCCCTGTCGGCTTGCCACGGCCAACAGCTTTAGCAGATTGATTGGGGTTGGTCTGGGGACACTCACGCATATAGTGACCAGATTCCCCACACTTGAAACAAGTCACGGAACTGGTACGTGGAGGAGCATTGTTAGTTGGACCCCCATAGGGCTTGGCTGGAGCAGACTGTTGAACGGGGCGAGGCGCCTGGAAGGATGGCCTCGGTGTGAACCTGGGTGGCAGGGCGGTGTTGGGTACCCACACGCGGCGCTTCTGAGGACCAGCACCGGATGAGGAACCCGTGTCACGTCCATGCTTGCGTGTTGCGTCATAGTCAGTCTGACCAGTTTCAGCACTGATGGCTTTGTTGACAAGTTTCGAAAAAGATGTGCACTCATGCAGACGGAGGTCACGGGAAGCTCAGGACTAAGGCCCTTACGGAACCTTGCTTGCTTCTTGGCGTCAGTAGACACTTCCTCAGTTGCATATCGGGCGAGATTACCAAACTCCCTGCTATAGGCATCCACAGAAAGTCGGCCTTGGGTGAAACTGCAAAATTCTTCACGTTTACGGTCCATGAGACCCTCCGGAATGTGATGTTCACGGAAAGCCTCGCTGAACTCAGCCCAAGTAGTGACATGGCCCGCTGGGCGCATAGCTCCATAATTCTCCCACCATAGACTGGCGGGGCCTTCAAGATGATATGCAGCAAAGGTGACCTTGTCAGCCTCCGCTACCAGCGCGGAATGCAGTTTATGGGAGATACTGCGAAGCCAGTCATCAGCGTCGAGAGGCTCGACGGAGTGGTGGAACGTGGGTGGATGCAATTTGATAAAATCACTGAGTGACACCACGTTAGCCCTCTGATGGTGTGCTGTATTCTGTTCAATACGCTCCAACAAACGGTTCGTCTCCCGCTTGTTTCTCTCAGCTTCCATCATCACCTCGGCTAGTGAAGGAGGATGAGGCAGATTTACATCCCTGGCTTCACTGCCTTCGGCCTGCTCTTGAGAAGCAGGGTTAGCGCGCGTGTTGACCATCCTAGGAAATCAAGACAATGTTTTAGTCAGGATGGTAAAATTCCGACATAGGATTTATAATGTAAGAAATAACTCGGAATGCAAGATGATCATCCGTATGACATGGTAGATACAGAAACTGCTTCTTTATTCCATCGTCATACACACCATACAGGGTTTAGTACAAGACCAAACAAAGTACTATTA
>NW_021297274.1:0-1077 GCF_002162155.2 Triticum dicoccoides
CCATCTATGCAAGGCTTCAAAGCCATAAAAAACTTGGAGAACTTGACTTCACCTTTGGCTGATACCTCTGTATCTATCTCCACAACACTACCAGGTGACCTCTTTTCCACCTCTGCTTTGAAGTTGTAAAGCATCCTAAATGTATTTGCCCAATCACCATATAAGTTTTTCATTGTCCTTTGTTTTGCCTTCCACACTGTGGTATATTTCAGTTTAATGGGGTACATCTTTTCCAAGTCTACTTTGAGTTTCTTGGCAGTAGTGTTTGGTGTTTTGGCTAAAATTGGGGTGATCTTTTCTGCAACCCAAAGTTGTGATGTCATGGTTGATACTCTCTGTGAACTTGTAATACAAGTATGTTGATTGGGGATTTGGTTAACCCTGACAGTACTTCCATCACGTTGCAGTCTAGCAGATATGTACCACTTGCAAGGCTTGACACTACCATCAAATCCTCTGCACCTCGCATAAAACTTCTTTCTATCAGTCCAAATAGTCTTGGCATCAAACTCATGTTTCACTGCATAAGTCTTGAAACACATCCTAAACTCCTTCATGCTTGGGAAGAACTTGCCTACTTCAATGACAGGGTTTTCTTTGTCATACACATGCACCAGCTCATCATCATGTGCATCATCTACTTCATCTGCAGCTTGTTCCATCAATTGTCCATCTACATCTTCATCAACATTAGCAGGCAAACTAGATTCTCCCCTCTCCTGCTTATCTCTGTCATCGACTGGAATGCCAAAAAGTTTGGCCATCTCAATGTCAGGCATTGGTGCAATGACCAAATCAGTAGGCTCATCTAATTCAACTACATTCCAATCAACAGTTGCTGCAGTTTCAGTTTCAATTCCAGTCACCTGTCCCTCTTCGGCTATTACTGTAAGTTCAGTACACATGGGAATCAATGGCCTCTGTGTAGCCCAATCATCATCTACCATCTGCGCAGCCAATTGTGATGGCACATATCCAACCTTCGAAAAAATATTCAGATCAACCAGCTCAGCAAAAAAATTAGCTCGTTTGCTTGTCCAGCCGTTTTGCCGATCGATTTCATCAACAATCTGTTCA
>NW_021297275.1:0-1334 GCF_002162155.2 Triticum dicoccoides
GGTAATGTTTCTCTCCTCTCTTTTATTTCTATTCTGTTTTATATTTTTCTATTTCTGCAATTTGTTTTAGGATTTGTTTTAAAATATCAAATCATTTTATAAAATCCTGGAAATAATTATGGGTACTTTCTGAATTATTTCAGTGACCCTTATCAATTTCCAACATTTATTTGAGCATTTAAATTATTTATAGTATTTAAATGCCCAAAGTCAAATACAATATGATTTAATTCAAAAATCCAAAAATGACCTAGGAATATAATCATCATTTTTGGCAGAGGTTTCCACCTTAACCAGAAATCATGAACTTTTCTTAGGAACCTTTTGGGTTTATTGAAAAGATTTTAATTCACCCTAGTTGAGTTGATTTAATGCTAGGGTTTGAACATCCCCATTTCAATTTTAGGCAAAATTTAAACATGATGCAAACATGAAGCTAGCCTAGAGCACTACCAGCAGCTAGGGATGTGACACCAAACCCCCTGCAACATCGATCCCGACCGCACCCGAACTCCGGCGGCCGCAGCCGAGCTCGCCGCCGTCGACTCCGGCCACCCCAGGCCCAGCCACGGCCACCGTTCGACGCGCGGGAGCAAGGGCTTTCCAACGAGCCCAAGCACGGCCTCGCCCGTGCCTTGTAGCGCGATCCCGCGACGCGCCGCCATCTCGGACCTCGCCGGCGTCACGTCGCCGGTGGGTTTGACCCACCTTGACCACGGCAGGACACCCCCCCTGAGTCCCTGACAGGTGGGCCCAGCCCTGTATCTAATTAGGATTAGCGCTAACCACTGTTAGTTAACCCCTGACACTGACCAGTGGGCCCCAGCGCCACTAATTAGTAATTAGAATTAATTTAACCCTGTTTAACCCCCTGTCACTGACGTGTGGGTCCCACACGTCAGGTTTGACCTCAGCCAGCCGCAGTTGACCACTGACGTCATGATGACGTCATGTTGGCGCAATAACTATAATTTCTGGATTTAATTTAAATCAGGAAATTCCAGAATATTATTTAAACTTCAAAAATTCATAACTTTTATTCTGTAACTCCAAATTGGACAAATTATATATGAAAAATGATCAGAAAAATCCAATCTACCCATCTGTACTATTTTCATGCATGATCAAACAAGTTAAATTGATGTTTTAAGCAGAACAAGGAAAAGCACTTTAAAAGGCCATATTTGAATTTGAAATTTGAATCCTTGATTCAAATTTGTTCAAACCCTTCTGGTTTTAGTTGCATTAGCCCAATACACTCATTTTGCCATGTCTCATGCATGCATCATATTGTTGCATACTGTTTGGTAATGTTTGTGTATCGGTGCTCTCTG
>NW_021297276.1:0-1090 GCF_002162155.2 Triticum dicoccoides
AAAAAAAAAAGAGCGAAAAAAAAATTCAGAGTGTGCTTTTCCCTTGTTTACGTGCCGCGCCGTGATTTTGTTAGTGTTCTAGGCTCGCGTCTCTAGCACAGTCTAGCCTAGGACCAGCACAGTACCGTCGTTGAGCGTTTATTCAACTTTGCATCTCTGAATTGATTATTGCTGACCCTTTTTGCTACCATATTATAAGCCTTCCCAGCTCCACATACATCTACGTCGTGCGTTTGACTCTCCCTGGTAATCGCTCTATCCAAGTTTTGAGAGTTTTTGACTACAACGGTTGCCGATCACCGCCTGCTGCTGGGTAAGAACTGGTAAGAATTTGAGATTTGCTTGACGGATTTGTGACACCCACCACCACCACTTGTTCGTAGTCTGTAGGATCATATTCTTGTGTGTTTCTATTGCTGCTAACCATGCCAGGATCACAAGCTGACGAGATTGACTGGGAGAATTTATCGAACAAGGAGCTTCATGATAAGTTTCAGCAAATGATGACTGAACAGGTGCAAGATGTGCTGAACAATTTTGAAGAGGCCATGGAGAAGATCACTGGCTTTGAGAAGACGTTCGAAACAAAACTCGATAACAGATTTAATGAATTGCTCGCGCGTCTTCCACCACCACCACCCGCTGCACCTAACGCACCTCTCCAACAACAACAACAACGACTACCTCCACGTCGCGAAATAGACCTTCGCCGAGCGAGCCGTGTTCCTCTTGCGTTTGGCCAAACTGTTGGTGCTGCTGTTGATACTTCTGTGGCTCCTGCTACTGCTGTTGCTGGTACCCAGGAGGATGATGAGCATGCGGGCGATTATGAGGATGAGGTTGATCAAAATCAGATCTACGAGCAGCCACCAGCACCACCACCAGCAGGTCGACCTCAGGTATATATTCGTAATGGTAGGCCTGCACCACCACCTCAGGTACGAGATGATGTCCATATTCCTAAACTGAAATTGAATATTCCACCATTTGAGGGTAGATATGTTCCTGATATATATCTTACTTGGGAGTTAGAAACTGAACAACGATTTACATGTTTACAATATCCTGAGGAGAGACGAGTTGCTGCTGC
>NW_021297277.1:0-883 GCF_002162155.2 Triticum dicoccoides
GGCGCGGCGTGGGGCGGCGGAGAGGAGAGGAGAGGTGTTGGTTTGATGTGTTTAGAGGGGGGGGTGCTTGGGTATTTATATTGGGAAGGGGAGGGTTTTGCTTGGGGTAGGGGACAAGAAATAGACTAGGATTAGGAAACAAAAGGAAAAGATCTAGAAATAGATACGGAATAAACGAACATAGGACAAGAGTCCTACTAAGACTAGGAAAGAAAGAAGCGGCGGCTCCCTGGTGCACGCGCGCTATGGCCTCTTGGCCGGCCGGCGGCTAGTGGCTTGGGCCTTTGGCCCAAGGCGTTGCGGATTTTTTTTTTAAACGGTCTCGCGCGCAGAAAAATAAATAAAAGAAAATCTAAACGAACTCCAAAATTTAATAAAGTAAATTTTTCCCGACTCCTAAAAATGAGCCGAACAAAATGAACTTTTCTCCGGACCTAAAATAAAATTTTCAAAAACGCGCATTTTCCCTATCCGAATAAAATGCAAATAAAACTCCGGCAAACAAAATTTGATCTATTTATTAAATCTTCATTTTCCTAAATTTGGGAAAGTCATATTATTCCCTCTCTTATATTTTTGATAACGGAAAATAATTGAAGATGAAATAAATAAATCAAATGATCCTCTTTTCAATTCGAGAAAACTCTCAAATATGAAAATAACGAAATCTCCAACTCTCTCCAAGGGTCCTTGAGTTGCGTGAAATTTCTAGGATCGACCAAAATGCAAGAAAATAAAATATGCATGATGATCTATTCCAAATTGAAAATAAATTCAAAGGGGCTTTGAATTTAATTCTTTGAAACTCCCAACTCATATTTCATATAATTTGAAGAAGTCATTTTATCTTCTCTCGTGAAAATCATTGAGTCGCATAAAGTTT
>NW_021297278.1:0-1181 GCF_002162155.2 Triticum dicoccoides
ACCGCTATCCAGCATGCATCTAGAGTATTAAGTTAAAAACAGAGTAACGCTGTAAGCAAGATGACATGATGTAGAGGGATAAATTCATGCAATATGATAAAAACCCCATCTTGTTATCCTCGATGGCAACAATACAATACGTGCCTTGCAACTCTTTCTGTCACTAAGTAAGGACACCGCAAGATTGAACCCAAAGCTAAGCACTTCTCCCATTGCAAGAACTACCAATCTAGTTGGCCAAACCAAAAAGATAATTCGAAGAGACTTGCAAAGATAACTCAATCATACATAAAAGAATTCAGAGAAGAATCAAATATTTTCCATAGATAATACTGGATCATAAACCCACAATTCATCGGTCTCAACAAACACACCGCAAAAATAAGATTACATCGAATAGATATCCACGAGAGAGGGGGAGAACATTGTATTGAGATCCAAAAAGAGAGAAGAAGCCATCTAGCTACTAGCTATGGACCCGAAGGTTTGAAGTAAACTACTCACACTTCATCGGAGGGGCTATGTTGATGATGTAGAAGCCCTCCATGGTGGATGCCCCTCCGGCGGAGCTCCAGAACAGGCCCCAAGATGGGATCTCGTGGATACAGAAGGTTGCGGCGGTGGAATTAGGTTTTGGCTCCTGTTCTGATCTGACGGGGATACGTAGGTATATATAGGAGGAAGGAGTACGTCGGTGGAGCTCCGAGGGGCCCACGAGGTAGGGGGGCGCGCCCAGGGGGGCGCCCTCCACCCTCGTGACCTCCTCGGAAGCTTCCTGGAGTAGGGTCCAAGTCTCCTGGATCACGTTTGGTTGGAAAATCATGATCCCGAAGGTTTCATTCCGTTTGGACTCCGTTTGATATTCTGTTTGTTCGAAATACTGAAAAAGGCAAAAAACAGCAATTCTGGGCTGGGCCTCCGGTTAATAGGTTAGTCCCAAAAGTAATATAAAAGTGGAAAATAAAGCCCAATATAGTCCAAAACAGTAGATAAAGTAGCATGGAGCAATCAAAAATTATAGATACGTTGGAGACGTATCAGGCATCCCCAAGCTTAATTCCTGCTCGTCCTCGAGTAGGTAAACGATAAAAAAGAACTTTTGATGCGGAGTGATACTTTGGCATAATTTCAATGTAAATCTTCTTAATTGTGATATGAATATTCAGATCCGAAAGATTCAA
>NW_021297279.1:0-1709 GCF_002162155.2 Triticum dicoccoides
CCCGTTTAATGGACTATTACTCACCGTTTTGGGGTCCCAAAGCGATTTCCATGGTTGTCGAACTCCAAGGTGTGCTTACATGTTGGTCATCAACACTCACAGTTTTGGTCGATTCTGGCCCGTTTCATGGACTATTGCTCACTGTTTTGGGGTCCCGGAGTGATTTCCATGGTTGTCAAACCCGAGTGCGTTTACATGCCTATCGTCAACACTCGTGGTATTGGCCGATTCTGGCCCATTTCATGGACTATTACTCACCGTTTTGGGGTCCCAAAGTGATTCTCGTTTCATGGACTATTACTCGCGGTTTTGTGCATTATTACTCAGCGATTTGGGGACCTAGAGCGATTTCCACGATTGATGAACCCCGGGGTGCGTTTATGTGTCCGTCGTCAACACTCAAAGCTTTGGCCAAATCTGACCCGTTTCGTGGACTATTACTCATCGTTTTCGGGTCCCGAAGCGATTTCCATAGTTGTTGAACCCCAAGGTGTGCTTACATGTCGGTCATCAACAATCACAGTTTTGGCCGATTCTGGCCCGTTTCTTGGACTATTACTCAGTTTTGGGGTCCCGGAGTCAGTTCCACCATTGACGAACCCCGGGGTGCGTTTACATGTCGGTCATCAACACTCACATATTTCGCCAATTCTTGTCCGTTTCGTGCACTATTACTCAGCATTTTGGGGACCCAGAGCTATTTCCACGATTAATGAACCCCGGGATGTGTTTATGTGTCTGTCGTCAACTCTCACAGTTTTGTCCAATTCTGACCCGTTTCATGGACTATTACTCAACGTTTTCGGGTCCCGAAGGATTTTCATAGTTGTTGAACCCCAAGGTGTGCTTACGTGTTGGTCATCAACACTCGCAGTTTTGGCCGATTCTGGCCCGTTTCATGGACTATTACTCACCGTTTTGGGGTCCCAAAGCGATTTCCATGGTTGTCGAACACCAAGGTGTGCTTACATGTTGGTCATCAACACTCGCAGTTTTGGCCGATTCTGGCCCGTTTCATGGACAATTGCTCACTGTTTTGGGGTCCTGGAGTGATTTCGATGGTTGTCGAACCCCGGGTGCATTTACGTGTCTGTCGTCAACATTCGCGGTTTTAGCCGATTCTGGCCCGTTTCATGGACTATTACTCACCATTTTTGGGCCCCAAAGTGATTTCCATGGTTGTCGAACTCCAAGGCGCGCTTATGTGTCGGTCATCAACAATCACAGTTCGGGCTGATTCTGGCCCGTTTCTTGGACTATTACTCTATTTTGGGGTCTTGGAGTCATTTCCACGATTGAGGAACCTCGGGGTGCGTTTACGTGTGATCATCAACACTCACATATTTTGCCGAATCTTGTCCGTTTCATGGACTATTACTCACCGTTTTGGGGTCCCAAAGCGATTCTCGTTTCATGGACTATTACTCGTGGTTTCGTGCGTTATTACTCAGCGTTTTGGGGACCCATAGCGATTTCCACGATTGATGAACCCCGGGGTGCGTTTCATGGACTATTACTCACCGTTTTGGGGTCCCAAAGCGATTTCCATGGTTGTCGAACTCCAAGGTATGCTTACGTGTTGGTCATCAACACCCGAAGTTTTGGCCGATTCTGGCCCGTTTCATGAACAATTGCTAACTGTTCTGGGGTCCCGGAGTGATTTCCATTATTGTCGAACCCCGGGTGCGTTTACGTGTCTGTCATCAACA
>NW_021297280.1:0-958 GCF_002162155.2 Triticum dicoccoides
ATATATTTGCTATTTTTCAATCATTTACAAAATGACCATGAAATTGAAAATCACTACAAAATGAACTCTGAAAATGTTGAATTTTGGCAAACTAGATGAAAAACTACTCACAAATAAATAGAAGAAAATAAATATAATAGAAAAGAAAAAACTATACAAAAAACTACGCAGAAATAAGAAGAAGAAGAAGAAGAAGAGGAAGAAGAAGAAGAAGAAGAGGAAGAAGAAGGAGAAGAGGAAGAAGAAGAAGAAGAAGAAGAAGAAGAGGAAGAGGAAGAAGAGGAAGAAGAAGGAGAAGAAGAGGAAGAAGAATGTTGGGGCGCTGTCCTGTGGGCCTCCCAGACCTTGGGTGCGCAAATACATGCCCAGTAGGGTCAGCAGGCTCATAGGACAGCGCGCCCTAGTTAGGCCCAGAAGCCTGCTAAATAGAGGAGTTCGAAAGGGCAGCCGCGGCTGGGTTTGTAAACCAGTGCGACATTTCTTTTTTTTAAGTTATAACTCCAGACTTTGACCATCAAGTTTTGCAGAAAAGAAAAAATAGCAGAAAAGAAGAAAAACTATAGCTGAAAAGAAAAAATAGCAGAAAAGGCACCGCCATTAGTACCGGTTGGTGGCTCCAACCGGTACTAATGGGTTGCCCTTTAGTACCGGTTGGAGCCACCTACCGGTACTAAAGGCCCAGTTTCCCGCCGCTTGGGCTGGCCAAAATTGGCCTTTAGTACCGGTTGGTGGCTCCAACCGGTACTAAAGGCTCCCCCTATATATATGACACTTACGAAAAATCAGTTATCTCGTCGCCGCTTCGTTCCACTTCTCGTGCGAGAGAGTCTCGATCTCGACGACGACGCCGATGCTGCCGCGCCGCCGTGCCGTCGCCCTCGCCGCCCCCGCTGCCCGTCATCGTCGTCGCCGCGCGCCCCCGCCGCCCGTCGTCATCGCCGCCCCTGCCGCTCGTCGT
>NW_021297281.1:0-1880 GCF_002162155.2 Triticum dicoccoides
TCACATGCGCTCTCCACAGACATTGATGTGATTGGCTGGTTGGTGGACCGTGGCATTGCGACCATTGGCATGCTATCAACCATTACTTCTGTCGCTAAATTTCATCCACAGCGCATCATGGAACAACATGCAAGTTAAAAGTGCAATATAAAACCCCTCATAAAATTTATATTTGTAGCAAAAAAATACAAAATCTCTCATATGATGCCTATGGTCATATGCGCCAGCGCCAACACCCCAAGTGGTGGACACCAAGGCATGATTATCCCTTCTTCCATCGGTCACGGAATTATTCAGATACTAGCACAATGCCCCGGGGCTTAAGAGATTGTCCACAGATGTCATTGTCTTGTGGCTGTTATGTGATTCGTGATTAAAAAGACAGAGAAAATATAGCGAAAGCTCATCCATCATTCGTTGGATAATCTTAAGCGGTCATAGTGCGTATTTTGCAAGATAAATAGTGTATAACATTTTGAATTGCAATTATAAGCACATAGAAAAAGATCTTTATTTATTTATTTGTATGGTCCCATATGTGGATAGAAAATATAACGAAAGCTCATTACTGGTCTCACATGTGGATAGAAATGCATTTATTTATTAGACTCACATATGAATTCATCGCCAGCTACAACATTTATAACTGCCTAGAAAAGATCTTTTGTGCCTCACTAGACATCACAACCGAGAGAAAAGGCTTTGCCAGAATTGCAGAGCCCATTTCCAAGCTCGGCAAGGTCGCCGGCATCAAGGTTGTAGACCGTCCATAGGCGATGTTGTCGAGGAAGAAGGCCGGCACCATCGGGCAATGGTCTTGGTGCACCATCTTGACACCATGTAGTTGGCCTCCTGTGGTTCAAGGTCGCAGAAGGAGTTGACAAGAATGTATCATGTGGCGCGACAAGGATGGGGCGGAGCAGCGGAGGTCTTGGTACGCCAGGTGCCGGCCTAACTGGAGCATTGGGTTCGTGTGCCTGCTGTCTGATAGACTCGTGCATCTCCCAGATGACGACCAACCCGTTCAGGTGCTCGTGTACGACTCACAGAAGCAAAAGTTGAAAACAAACCTTGAACTTGTAGAAGAAATCTAAATCGACCCTGAACTTTCACTCCCAGAAATCAACACATCGAACTATCCGGTCCCGGTATATTTTGAACCTTGAGAGAGTTTCCAAACAGGGATTGTCGACATGGCATGTTGAATCCCGGAATTGCTGACTGCGGTCGCAACTGGGCCGGCCCAATAGACGTGTTTTTTTCGTAACCTGTTTGTTCATATTCCTCTAGAGTTTCATATATGAACGCTCATGTCCGTTCTTATATACGACGTGCGATATATAATAACTAGCAGCCTTCAGGGCGATTGGCTAGTTGTGATCAAGCTCACTGATGGCTGCTAATATTTTTTGTCTCTCCTGTAAAAGGGATTGTGTGCATCGATATTCTCATTGATCGTGCACTAGGCACATATATAGGTACAAGGGGTGCGACGCTACCTCTTTTAGCACTGCGTTCGTTTTCCCCGAAGAAGAAGGGATAATGCAGCAAAGTAGCGTAAGTATTTCCCTCAGTTTTTGAGAACCAAGGTATCAATGCAGTAGGAGGCTACGCGCGAGTCCCTCGCACCTGCACAAAACAAATAAATCCTCGCAACCAATGCAAATAGGGGTTGTCAATCCCTATAGGGCCACTTACGAGAGTGAGATCTGATAGATATGATAAGATAATATTTTTGGTATTTTTATGATAAAGATGCAAAGTAAAATAAAGGCAAAGTAAATAACTAAGTAGTAAGAGATTGATATGATAATGATAGACCCGGGGGCCATAGGTTTCACTAGTGGCTTCTCTCGAGAACATAAGTATTCTACGATGGG
>NW_021297282.1:0-1151 GCF_002162155.2 Triticum dicoccoides
GACCCAGCTTCGAACGTGTCGGTCATCAGCAAGTGGGTCCGGGCTGTAGCACTGGGCTAGCAGGACTCCGGTAAACCGGGCTGTAGCGGGCTAACAGGACTCCGGTACTCAAAGCGTGACATTTCCCCGAAGGGACAGACACAGGAACGAAGAAGGACACATGCCGGCCAGCCTAAGTGTTCCAGAGCAGTAGCAAGCTACCATGGCTCAGCGGTAACACTAGGAGACATTTCCCGGTAAGAGAGGCTACTAAAGATAAACAACTAGATAGTCAGATCCCACACATACCAAGCATTTCAATAACATACACACAATATGCTCGATATGTGCAATACAACATGGCATCACAAAATGACTCTACGACTCAAGTAGTTTATTCAATAGGCTCCGAGGAGCGAGACATTACGAACATGGGTCTCATAACCCAACACTCAGAGCATACAAATCAAGCACAAGCGGAAGCTATCATGTCTGAGTACAGACGTCTATAAATGAAAAAGGCTGAAAAGCCTGACTATCTATCAGATCCTGCCGAGGGCACAAGATCGTAGCTGAGGTATCAAGCTAAACGTCGAAGTCCAAGCGGAACTACTAGTGAGACTAAAGTCTCTCTGCAAAAAAAACATAAAATAGGCAAACGTGAGTACAAATGTACCCATCAAGACTTACATCAGAACTAACTACATATGCATCATTATCAACAAAGGGGTGGTGGAGTTTAACTGCAGCAAGCCAGCTTTGACTCGGTGGCTATCCTGAACTACGACTGCAAGTAACTCTTTTGAGGTGGCGCACACGAGTCCACATATTCACCAACCAATACACCACTATGGATCCGCTCCCGTCTCCCTACGAGAACGCCATCCATAGCACTCACGCTTATCTTGCGTATTTTAGAGTATCCACTTTCACTTGTCTATGAACTATGCAAGGGGTCCAAGTTTCCATATCCGAGGAATCCGGCTATTCGAATAGATGATGTTAACCCTGCAGGGGTGTACTTCTTCACACACGCTTTCGCCACTTATCGCCCTGTACACGTCATGTACCTCGGCAACCTTCAAGCGGAAGCCGGGCGAGGGAGTCGGCCACGACCTGACTAACCGAACAAGTCTCTAGTCCAGGTTTATCGCCTTTTCGGGTTCCATCCG
>NW_021297283.1:0-1363 GCF_002162155.2 Triticum dicoccoides
CGAATCGGAGGTAACAAGTCGTCGCAGCCTGGCAGCACCCGAACCAGTTGAACCCTAAACAAGTTGGGTGGCATCTGGGTACCGTGGAACAAGGGGTTGCCCGGTTGAACGATTTTGCCCTTGGCGACATCGACCAACTCGTTGTTCACGAAGTGGAGGAGAGTGCACGGAACGTCGGCGGCGCCCTGCGAAAACATGTAGGGCGTCAGGGATGCCCAGTCAAAGGCAAGGAGATGAAGTCCTCGGCCGAGAGAGGCTTAATTAGTTACCGTGATGATGGCGTCGAGCTCGGCTAATGTCGAGGCACCGCCAACGGCGGGCGTGCAGTTGACGGAGCGGCCGCTTGCTGAAGAGGTGCCGGCCGGCGTACACCCGGGTGCATTAAGCTCCCGTGCCGGCGTCGGAGACACCAATGCCGCCTCCGCCGGAGGCACCAATGGCCCCACCATCGCATTATGCGAGTTGCTGGCCGTGAAGCTAGGAATCGGGGGCGGCCCCTGTTGGCCGCCCGCAATCCACGCACTCAACCCCGAGATCAAGTTAGGCACAAGGGCGGTGATCGTCGCTCCGAGTCGTTGTTCCACTTGCTCTTGGACAATCTCCGGAATCCGCGCCACCTGTGCCTTGAGTTCTTGAACCTCTCGCGCCTGGCTTTCCGAGCTGGTCTTTTTCTCCTTCCGCACACCAGTGGTATAGTATGACCCCCATTTTGTCGACAAGCCTTTGCCGGCCACACGACCAGCTGACGTCGGCTTACTGAGCTTATCCTTGTTCTTCATTATATTCAACCCCCTATTTAGAGTGGTGTCCCAAGGGTTGCTCTGAGTCGACCCCGCGCTACTGCTTTCAGTCGCCTACGGAAGGAATGTGAACCATTTAGAAATTCGGCTTCATTAATTAGAATGCAACCATATGGAGCTAATTACGCGGGGGTGTATTCCTTACCAGAACAAGCTCAAGCCGCCTGGTCTTCGGATCCGTGGTAAGCTCCTTTGTTTTCGGGTCCTTCTTGTACCGGGCCCTGACAAAGTTCCTGGTCTGCTTGTCACCGTATTTATCGAAGAGGGGCGGTAGGCCTTGCTCGGCACGGTCCGCCTCCTCCTTGTCCCATATAGGCTCCGCCACTCTATAACCGCCGGGACCGAGTGTGTGTTCCCCTATGTTCAGCTCCCGCATTTGTTTCCCCCACTCACTTGATTGGGAGCTTGCGGTGCTCGAGCAATTGATCTTGAAGTCGTTGTAGTCATCTTCGGTGATCGAAGGATTTTTCTCCTTGATCTTCTCATAACTCTCACCTTTCTCGATCATTCTCTTCACATTGCTTTTCCAAGTAGACAGGGCCTTGCTCATCTTCGTGAGGGCA
>NW_021297284.1:0-1148 GCF_002162155.2 Triticum dicoccoides
AACCTAGATGAATTGTTGTTGAGCCCATTGACAACATCCTTATCTCCTCCATGATTTTGTTGAACATTAAGCTAGTGTTGGAAACTTTTGAAAGCATTTGTTCATGCTAGCTCATGAAGCATATGTTTGGATGAAGGTAGTGACTTCCTTTAATTCATGTGCATCTGATGCAAGTTGCCGCCGTGGATTCGAGAAAGTCAATGTTGCTTTCTTTGGAATCATTCCAAATCAGTCATGCACACGTGCGAAGAATGCTGTGGTTTGAAGACTTGCAACCTTCAATCTATATGTATCCCTAGCACACCAAGCCACTGATTGATTTGTTCAAGGAGAAGGAGTTCCTTCATAAGAGCTAATCCGGACTTATGAAAGAACTTCGATACCCTCGTTGATGGTTCCCCCTCCTGAACTCGGTAGTGTTTTATTATAAGACTACTATGTGGTCATGCTTGTCTGGGACAACGTGTTCACATGTTTGTAGCAGAAACAGCTCATGTTTTGGGGCTTACTATCGTAGTTCATTCCCCGAGAATCTCGCAACGTCATCTCGTCGATTTGTGTTGCAAACCTTCGTTTTTCTTCCTAGACTCGATGAGTCTGGAATATCCTGACACCAACCAGATCTGAATCTCAGGCAGATATGATGGTTGGAACATTTCCCCAAGAACTATAATATGGGTTTCCCGATAACCGGTAAGGTGGATGTCGCGGCCAACACACCCATCCGGTAGACCTATTATTATAGTATCTTGTTTGAGGAAGTTGGCCACCCCCCCATAGGGATTTCGTAGGATTTACTCCCTAGTTGCCCCTATGGATTTTTGTGTTCCCGAAGTCCGACCTTTTACTTGATGTTTTAGATATCAAACCATATCTATGAATGGGTTATACTAGCACATCAAGGAGAACATTAGAAGCGGAGTGCTAAATGTCTCTCGGTCGATCATCCAGATTTTATTTGCTTGGCCTCGCTAAGGTGAAATCTGAGAAAGTGTTATCCTCCTTCGCATCTGCATCGTCCATCGCTATTTATCATGGTAGTATGTTGTGTTGTCAGCACCCTTGACGCGGTTGTTGATAAAACCTTGATGATTATGGAAATGCTCAAGTTCTTGAGAGCACGCACAAGCACTACGTGTTATCATCAT
>NW_021297285.1:0-2022 GCF_002162155.2 Triticum dicoccoides
ATTCATGGAGAAAGGGTGGCTTACAAGAAACCCCCCCTGTGGACCGCCTTTTCAATATTTAAAGAAATAAAAAAATGATAAAAATGTCAAAAAAATAAAAGAAAATAAGTTTGCCATGTCATATGTGGTCTAGTTGTTGGGAAAATTTACAAATATAAATTTCGACTTTATTTGCAAAATATCTCTGGAAATTTGTAAAATGGGCATAACTTTTGCATACGAACTCGGATTAAAAAGTTTTATATATGAAAAATCATCTACTCGAAAAGTTACATCCGAATTTAACTGGGGGAACCCTGTTAAACATTTTCAAAATCCCCAAAAACCTAACACAAAAAAGTTACGGGGCTTTCAAGATCTAGAGGCAAAAAAATTCAAAAAAAAGGTTTGGGATACTTCGTACGTATGCATGACCGATTTGGGATGATTCCAAGGGAAACAAAACAAACCTTTCTCAAATTCATGGCGGCAACTTACACCTAATGCACCTGAGCTTGCAGAAAGTCACTTCTTTCATCCAAGCATAAGCTTCATGAACGGAACACAAAGGCATTGCTTACAAGGTTTTCAACACTAGGTTGATGTTCAACATGAATCATGGGGGAGACAAAAATGCTGCTGATGGGCTCAACAACAACTCATCAGAATTTTCCATATTACTGGACTTCCACCATCATGTGAACAAGGTGATAGCAATGGTCAGACCAAAAGATGTAATGGTGTATGCTCGAGGGATCAACCACGAGTAAGACAACATTACGAAAATCGTTGTTTCTGATTTGACTTGACGATAGCCCATACTCAAGTCAAAGTCTTGACAAGGCAATAGATCCAACAACTAATCACGAAGACCAATCAATGGAGATATCATCTTTTTAAAACACATGCACTTGCACAAAAGATATCCCTTAACATGAACTAAGTCAGACAAGCTTTTATCTTCCAACTCACCAAGTTGTTGTTTAGCTTAACCAACTAGCTCAAGGAATCCGACACAGATTCATGGAGAAAGGGTGGCTTACAAGAAACCCCCCCCCCCCTGTGGACCGCCTTTTCAGTATTTAAAGAAATAAAAAATGATAAAAATGTCAAAAAAATAAAAGAAAATAAGTTTGCCATGTCATATGTGGTCTAGTTGTTGGGAAAATTTACAAATATAAATTTCGACTTTATTTGCAAAATATCTCTGGAAATTTGTAAAATGGGCATAACTTTTGCATACGAACTCGGATTAAAAAGTTTTATATATGAAAAATCATCTACTCGAAAAGTTACATCCGAATTTAACTGGGGGAACCCTGTTAAACATTTTCAAAATCCCCAAAAACCTAACACAAAAAAGTTACGGGGCTTTCAAGATCTAGAGGCAAAAAAATTCAAAAAAAAGGTTTGGGATACTTCGTACGTATGCATGACCGATTTGGGATGATTCCAAGGGAAACAAAACAAACCTTTCTCAAATTCATGGCGGCAACTTACACCTAATGCACCTGAGCTTGGAGAAAGTCACTTCTTTCATCCAAGCATAAGCTTCATGAACGGAACACAAAGGCATTGCTTACAAGGTTTTCAACACTAGGTTGATGTTCAACATGAATCATGGGGGAGACAAAAATGCTGCTGATGGGCTCAACAACAACTCATCAGAATTTTCCATATTACTGGACTTCCACCATCATGTGAACAAGGTGATAGCAATGGTCAGACCAAAAGATGTAATGGTGTATGCTCGAGGGATCAACCACGAGTAAGAGAACATTACGAAAATCGTTGTTTCTGATTTGACTTGACGATAGCCCATACTCAAGTCAAAGTCTTGACAAGGCAATAGATCCAACAACTGATCACGAAGACCAATCAATGGAGATATCATCTTTTTAAAACACATGCACTTGCACAAAAGATATCCCTTAACATGAACTAAGTCAGACAAGCTTTTATCTTCCAACTCACCAAGTTGTTGTTTAGCTTAACCAACTAGCTCAAGGAATCCGACACAGATTCATGGAGAAAGGGTGGCTT
>NW_021297285.1:6735-8931 GCF_002162155.2 Triticum dicoccoides
TCAGAATTTTCCATATTACTGGACTTCCACCATCATGTGAACACGATGATAGCAATGGTCAGACCAAAAGATGTAATGGTGTATGCTCGAGGGATCAACCACGAGTAAGACAACATTACGAAAATCGTTGTTTCTGATTTGACTTGACGATAGCCCATACTCAAGTCAAAGTCTTGACAAGGCAATAGATCCAACAACTGATCACGAAGACCAATCAATGGAGATATCATCTTTCTTCAACACACACACACGCACAAAAGATATCCCTTAACATGAACTAAGTCAGACAAGCTTTTATCTTCCAACTCTCCAAGTTGTTGTTTAGATTAACCAACTAGCTCAAGGAATCCGACACAGATTCATGGAGAAAGGGTGGCTTACAAGAAACCCCCCCTGTGGACCGCCTTTTCAGTATTTAAAGAAATAAAAAAATGATAAAAATGTCAACAAAATAAAAGAAAATAAAGTTGCCATGTCATATGTGGTCTAGTTGTTGGGAAAATTTACAAATATAAATTTCGACTTTATTTGCAAAATATCTCTGGAAATTTGTAAAATGGGCATAACTTTTGCATACGAACTCGAATTAAAAAGTTTTATATATGAAAAATCATCTACTCGAAAAGTTACATCCGATTTTAACTGGGGGAACCCTGTTAAACATTTTCGAAATCCCCAAAAACCTAACACAAAAAAGTTACGGGGCTTTCAAGATCTAGAGGCAAAAAAATTCAAAAAAAAGGTTTGGGATACTTCGTACGTATGCATGACCGATTTGGGATGATTCCAAGGGAAACAAAACAAACCTTTCTCAAATTCATGGCGGCAACTTACACCTAATGCACCTGAACTTGGAGAAAGTCACTTCTTTCATCCAAGCATAAGCTTCATGAACGGAACACAAAGGCATTGCTTACAAGGTTTTCAACACTAGGTTGATGTTCAACATGAATCATGGGGGAGACAAAAATGCTGCTGATGGGCTCAACAACAGCTCATCAGAATTTTCCATATTACTGGACTTCCACCATCATGTGAACACGATGATAGCAATGGTCAGACCAAAAGATGTAATGGTGTATGCTCGAGGGATCAACCACGAGTAAGACAACATTACGAAAATCGTTGTTTCTGATTTGACTTGACGATAGCCCATACTCAAGTCAAAGTCTTGACAAGGCAATAGACCCAACAACTGATCACGAAGACCAATCAATGGAGATATCATCTTTCTTCAACACACACACTCGCACAAAAGATATCCCTTAACATGAACTAAGTCAGACAAGCTTTTATCTTCCAACTCTCCAAGTTGTTGTTTAGCTTAGCCAACTAGCTCAGGGAATCCGACACAGATTCATGGAGAAAGGGTGGCTTACAAGAAACCCCCCCCCCTGTGGACCGCCTTTTCAGTTTAAAAAAATAAAAAAAATGATAAAAATGTCAAAAAAATAAAAGAAAATAAGTTTGCCATGTCATATGTGGTCTAGTTGTTGGGAAAATTTACAAATATAAATTTCGACTTTATTTGCAAAATATCTCTGGAAATTTTTAAAATGGGCATAACATTTGCATACGAACTCGGATTAAAAAGTTTTATATATGAAAAATCATCTACTCGAAAAGTTACATCCGAATTTAACTGGGGGAACCCCATTAAACATTTTCAAAATCCCCAAAAACCTAACACAAAAAAAGTTACGGGGCTTTCAAGATCTACAGGCAAAAAATTTCAAAAAAAGGTTTGGGATACTTCGTACGTATGCATGACCGATTTGGGATGATTCCAAGGGAAACAAAACAAACCTTTCTCAAATTCATGGCGGCAACTTACACCTAATGCACGTGAACTTGGAGAAAGTCACTTCTTTCATCCAAGCATAAGCTTCATGAACGGAACACGAAGGCATTGCTTACAAGGTTTTCAACACTAGGTTGATGTTCAACATGAATCATGGGGGAGACAAAAATGCTGCTGATGGGCTCAACAACAACTCATCAGAATTTTCCATATTACTGGACTTCCACCATCATGTGAACACGATGATAGCAATGGTCAGACCAAAAGATGTAATGGTGTATGCTCGAGGGATCAACCACGAGTAAGACAACATTACGAAAATCGTTGTTTCTGATTTGACTTGACGATAGCCCATACTCAAGTCAAAGTCTTGACAAGGCAATAGATCCAACAAC
>NW_021297286.1:0-1094 GCF_002162155.2 Triticum dicoccoides
GAGGACGAGGCACGTGACAAGAAGGGAAAGTGGCCCCGGACTACTCAGTAGACAAATGGAAAGGCACCGGCGTCGATGATGAACTGTCGAGACTTTGTTTAATGTATGAACTTATTATTCGAGACCTTGTGTGGTCATGAACTATTTCTGTCATTCGAGACTATTTGAGATTATGTGCAAACTATGTTCGTCATTCGAGACTAGTTGATATGCTTTGTTCATATTTTTGGTTGAGAGTAGCATGCTTTGTTCATATTTAACAGTGTTTGCTAGTTGTTGCTAAGCAAAAACTTTAACAAGCTGTGTGCAAAAACACCAGGCCCACACCCAGACGCCAGGGTGCATGGCGTCTGCCTCCCAGATCCAGACGCCAGGGTCCCTGGCGTCTGGCTTGCTTTGCTCACGCAGGTGACCAGACAGGCCGTCTGGTGTGTCTGATGGACACCCAGACGCCAAGGTCCCTGGCGTCTGCCTCCCAGATCCAGACGCCAGGGTCCCTGGCGTCTGGCGTGCTTTGCTCGCGCAGGTGACCAGACAGGCCGTCTGGTGTGTCTGATGGACACCCAGACGCCAAGGTCACTAGCGTCTGCCTCCCACACCCAGACGCCAGGAACCCTGGCGTCTGGCGTGCTTTGCTCGCGCAGGTGACCAGACAGGCCGTCTGGTGTGTCCGATGGACACCCAGACGCCAAGGTCCCTGGCGTCTGGTGTCCAGAAAGCATTCTTGTCTAATGGATAAGATTCGAGTGGATAAGATTTTGGGCCCACCTCTACCCCTCTCATCCATTCATCTCCACCTCTACCCCTCTCATTTCACTCATATCCACCCACTCTCACCTCTAGCCCTGCCAACGTCACTCCCTCGTCCAGCACCCTAACCCCCCCCTCAGATCTCTCACAAATCGGTCCGGTTTCACCGTTGGATCTTCAGGATTTCGAGACTAGAAGGTAAATCAACTCCACCCCCATTTTTTGGTTGGTTTAATTTATCATACTTTTGTGAAAACCCTAGTTTGTTTTCCTCGTGGTTTAATGTATCATAGGTTAGCTACTAAGAGATTTGTGTGCTGTAGATGGCTAACGAAACTCAGTGG
>NW_021297287.1:0-1031 GCF_002162155.2 Triticum dicoccoides
AAGACAACTCCTATGGCTCCTGCCGGTTGTCATACTCATCGACATGCAAGTCGTGAATCCTATTACAAGAACATGATCAATCTCATACATCACATATATCATTCATCACATCCTTTTGGCCATATCACATCACATAGCATACCCTGCAAAAACAAGTTAGACGTCCTCTAATTGTTGTTGCATGTTTTACGTGGCTGCTATGGGTTTCTAGCAAGAACGTTTCTTACCTACGCAAGACCACAACGTGATATGCCAATTGCTATTTACCCTTCATAAGGACCCTTTTCATCGAATCCGTTCCGACTAAAGTGGGAGAGACTGGCACCCGCTAGCCACCTTATGCACCAGGTGCATGTCAATCGGTGGAACCTGTCTCACGTAAGAGTACGTGTAAGGTCGGTCCGGGCCGCTTCATCCCACAATACCGTCGAAACAAGATTGGACTAGTAACAGTAAGCATATTGAACAACATCAACGCCCACAACTACTTTGTGTTCTACTCGTGCAAAGAATCTACGCAATAGACCTAGCTCTGATACCACTGTTGGGGAACGTAGCAGAAATTCAAAATTTTCCTACGCGTCACCAAGATCTATCTATGGAGAGACCAGCAACGAGTAGAAGGAGAGTGCATCTACATACCCTTGTAGATCGCTAAGCGGAAGCGTTCAAGTGAACGGGGTTGATGGAGTCGTACTCGTCGTGATTCAAATCACCGATGATCAAGTGCCGAACGGACGGCACCTCCGCGTTCAACACACGTACAGCCCGGTGACGTCTCCCACGCCTTGATCCAGCAAGGAGAGAGGGAGAGGTTGAGGAAGACTCCATCCAGCAGCAGCACAACGGCGTGGTGGTGATGGAGGAGCGTGGCAATCCTGCAGGGCTTCGCCAAGCACCTACGGGAGAGGAGGAGGTGTCACGGGAGGGAGGGAGGCGCCAAGGGCTCAGGTATAGATGCCCTCCCTTCCCTCCACTATATATAGGGGCAGGGGAGAGGGGGGAGGCGCAGCCTTGCCCCCTACTCCAAG
>NW_021297288.1:0-1520 GCF_002162155.2 Triticum dicoccoides
CATCGGGTCCAATGAAAATCTTTTGTGACAATACTGGTGCAATTGCCTTGGCAAAGGAATCCAGATTTCACAAAAGGACCAAACACATCAAGAGACGCTTCAACTCCATCCGGGATCTAGTCCAGGTGGGAGACATAGAGATTTGCAAGATACATACGGATCTGAATGTTGCAGACCCGTTGACTAAGCCTCTTCCACGAGCAAAACATGATCAGCACCAAAGCTCCATGGGTGTTAGAATCATTACAGTGTAATCTAGATTATTGACTCTAGTGCAAGTGGGAGACTGAAGGAAATATGCCCTAGAGGCAATAATAAAGTTATTATTTATTTCCTTATAATCATGATAAATGTTTATTATTCATGCTAGAATTGTATTTACCGGAAACATAATACATGTGTGAATACATAGACAAACAAAGTGTCACTAGTATGCCTCTACTTGACTAGCTCGTTAACCAAAGATGGTTATGTTTCCTAACCATGAACAATGAGTTGTTATTTGATTAACGAGGTCACATCATTAGTAGAATGATCTGATTGACATGACCCATTCCATTAGCTTAGCACCCGATCGTTTAGTATGTTGCTATTGCTTTCTTCATGACTTATACATGTTCCTATGACTATGAGATTATGCAACTCCCGTTTACCGGAGGAACACTTTGGGTACTACCAAACGTCACAACGTAACTGGGTGATTATAAAGGAGTACTACAGGTGTCTCCAATAGTCGATGTTGGGTTGGCGTATTTCGAGATTAGGATTTGTCACTCCGATTGTCGGAGAGGTATCTCTGGACCCTCTCGGTAATACACATCACATAAGCCTTGCAAGCATTACAACTAATATGTTAGTTGTGAGATGATGTATTACGGAACGAGTAAAGAGACTTGCCGGTAACGAGATTGAACTAGGTATTGGATACCGACGATCGAATCTCGGACAAGTAACATACCGATGACAAAGGGAACAACGTATGTTGTTATGCGGTCTGACCGATAAAGATCTTCGTAGAATATGTAGGAGACAATATGGGCATCCAGGTCCCGCTATTGGTTATTGACCGGAGACGTGTCTCGGTCATGTCTACATTGTTCTCGAACCCATAGGGTCCGCACGCTTAAGGTTACGATGACAGTTATATTATGAGTTTATGCATTTTGATGTACCGAAGGTTGTTTGGAGTCCCGGATGTGATCACGGACATGACGAGGAGTCTCGAAATGGTCGAGACGTAAAGATTGATATATTGGAAGCCTATATTTGGATATCGGAAGTGTTCCGGGTGAAATCGGGATTTTACCGGAATACCGGGAGGGTTACCGGAACCCCCCGGGAGCTATTTGGGCCATAGTGGGCCTTAGTGGAAAAGAGAAGGGGCTGCCCTAGTTGGGCTGCGCGCCCCCCCTTCCCCTAGTCCTATTAGGACTAGGAGAGGTGGCCGGCCCCCTCCTCCTCTTTTCCCCTCCGAGGAATCCTAGTTGGACTAGGATTGGAGGGGGAATCCTACTCCCAGA
>NW_021297289.1:0-1723 GCF_002162155.2 Triticum dicoccoides
AACACCGAAAGCTTGAGGTAAATCCACCGGAGAAGAAAACGAGAATGAAGAGTGATGAACTAGTAGAACATCTTCTTGAGAACCACTGGGTAAGAACATTGACGGAAAAGAATGGAGAAACTTCACAAATAAAAGGATACTTGGTAAAGAAATCTTAGTCCTTGAGGAAAAAGGGTGGGTGGGCGGGAAAAAACAAAGGCAACTTGGAGACGGATGAAACAAACACCGTTGAGAAGAAATGATAATTGGTCTTGCTGATGTTGAAGTGATCGGATCCACTTGAAGAGAAACACGCTGGTTGAAAAGGATTGACATGACAATCTCGATTGTCGAGAAGGATTGGTATTCACATCGGAGTATGAGAACACCATTTCGGAAAGGTATGGAATCAACACTTGACATTGAAGCAACTCGAATACCACAACTCAAAACAAAAACAAAGGATTGGCTTGCAAAATAAGCCAGAACAAACATATGATAGAGATTTCATCCGAAGTTTTCGTGGTGGGGCCTACACGGGCTCGATCGTACAACACCATCATGTACAAGGCAGTGCACATGACATACGAAGCGTCCCCGAGTCGGCATAGCCAAGGACTCTTTAAGACACAACGAGACCACTGTAAAACCGACCGTGAATAGGCGGACCACTAGACGTCGAACCCCAATTTCATATCATACATCCGTCGGAAAGATATCCTAAGAGCTACTTGAATTCCCACCTATGAAACTCCCGAAATTTTCAGGTTATGCAATCAGGTGTTGGGGATACAGGGGAAGCATAATATCTCACCCAAAACTAACAAATCCTACATCCAGCTGTATCCATCCTTCAACACATAACCAAGAAACCTTCGGAAATCGTCTACCTCAACCTTCGAAAAGCATCCGTTATACAAGTCATGGCAATACTCCCGTACTCACCTCAGTACTGGGTTATCGGGGTTATCTCACCAACAACTGCATAAAAGAGATTTTCGATGTCGGCGTACTAAACTCAGCTATTCCAGAACTGCAACGATAAAATTATGACGACAACACCTCAGAGCTCAACTCCCCGGGACACTTCCACTAAACCCCTGACAGGAGGCACCAAGACAATGTTCTCATCATAAAACCATCGGAACGATTCCAAGATACCTGCGTGATCCTAAAATTTTTTTTTAGTGAAATTTGAGAAGAGAAGAGTCAAAACTCTACGTCAGGATGCCTTACCAGAGCGACGAAGAGACTGGGGAGTAAAAAGAATTCCTAACTCTCCGATATATAATTCCTAAATGACTCAAAACATTTTTCTAGACACAACTCGGCCGCTAAAAACGATCAAGCAGTGGGGCTCCTAAGGTTGGGGAAGGCTCTGATTACCAACTTGTAACGCCCTCGATGCGGCTATATCTCCCACGTGTCGAAGCACGACTTAGAGGCATAACCGCATTGAAAGCAATGTCGCAAGTGAGGTAATCTTCACACAACCCATGTAATACATAAGGGAAAGAGATACATAGTTGGCTTACAATCGCCACTTCACACAATTACATGAATAAAGCATTACATCATCCAGATACAATCAAGGTCCGACTACGGAACCAAAATAAAAGAAGAACCCCAAATGCGACAAAGGTCCCCGATCGACCCCAACTGGGCTCCACTACTGATCAACTAGAACGAAACAACACAAAGGGCAAGATCTTCATCGAGCTCCTCCTTAAGCTTGGTTGCGTCA
>NW_021297290.1:0-1374 GCF_002162155.2 Triticum dicoccoides
TCTCTTCAAAATCTTATCAAGGTATGTGCTTTGTGAAAGACCTATGAGGCGTCTCGATCTATCTCTATAGATCTTGATGCCTAATATATAAGCAGCTTCTCCAAGGTCCTTCATTGAAAAACACTTATTCAAGTAGGCCTTAATGCTGTCCAGAAATTCTATATTATTTCCCATCAGGAGTATGTCATCTACATATAATATGAGAAATGCTACAGAGCTCCCACTCACTTTCTTGTAAACGCAGGCTTCTCCATAAGTCTGCATAAACCCAAACGCTTTGATCATCTCATCAAAGCGAATGTTCCAACTCCGAGATGCTTGCACCAGTCCATAAATGGATCGCTGGAGCTTGCATACTTTGTTAGCGTTCCGAGGATCGACAAAACCTTCCGGCTGCATCATATACAGTTCTTCCTTAAGATGCCCGTTAAGGAATGCTGTTTTGACGTCCATCTGACATATCTCATAATCATAGTATGCGGCAATTGCTAACATGATTCGGACGGACTTTAGCTTCGCTACGGGAGAGAATGTCTCGTCGTAGTCAATCCCTTGAACCTGTCGATAACCCTTAGCGACAAGTCGAGCTTTATAGATGGTAATATTACCATCCGCGTCCGTCTTCTTCTTAAAGATCCATTTGTTTTCTATCGCTCGCCTATCATCGGGCAAGTCTGTCAAAGTCCATACTTTGTTTTCATACATGGATTCTATCTCGGATTTCATGGCTTCAAGCCATTTGTTGGAATCCAGGCCCGCCATTGCTTCTTCATAGTTCGAAGGTTCATTGTTGTCTAACAACATGATTTCCAGGACAGGGTTGCCGTACCACTCTGGTGCGGAACGTGTCCTTGTGGACCTACGAAGTTCAGCAGTAACTTGATCCGAAGTACCTTGATCATTATCATTGTTTTCCTCTTCAGTTGGTGTGGGCATCATAGGAACGGTTTCCTGCGCTGCGCCACTTTCCCGCTCAAGAGGTAGTACTTCATCGAGTTCTACTTTCCTCCCACTTACTTCTTTCGAGAGAAACTCTTTTTCCAGAAAGCATCCGTTCTTGGCAACAAAGATCTTGCCTTCGGATCTTAAGTAGAAGGTATACCCTACAGTTTCCTTAGGGTATCCTATGAATACGCATTTTTCCGACTTGGGTTCGAGCTTTTCAGGTTGAAGTTTCTTGACATAAGCATCGCATCCCCAAACTTTCAGAAACGACAGCTTAGGTTTCTTTCCAAACCATAATTCATACGGTGTCGTCTCAACGGATTTAGACGGTGCCCTATTTAAAGTGAATGTAGCTGTCTCTAGAGCGTATCCCCAAAATGATAGCGGTAAATCGGTAAGAGACATCATAGACCGCACCATATCCAATAG
>NW_021297291.1:0-1188 GCF_002162155.2 Triticum dicoccoides
GAATGGCAAAAAGCACTTTCGCCGCCGTCTCGGGCCTCGCCGGCGTCATGTCGCCGGTGGGGTTTGACTTGTCCGACCTGGGGTTTGACCCCCCAGGGTCACTGACGCGTGGGCCCTGTCGGCCAGGTGGTTAGGTTAGCGCTAACTACTGTTAGTCAACCCCCCCTGACACTGACAGTGGGCCCCAGCGCCACTAACCCCTAATTAGGATTAATTTAATCCTGTTTAACCCCCCCTGTCACTGACGTGTGGGCCCCACACGTCAGGTTTGACCTCAGCCAGCCACAGTTGACCACTGACGTCATGCTGACGTCATGCTGACGCAATAATTATATTTCTGGAATTAAATTAAATCAGGAAATTCCAGAATATTATTTAAACTTCAAAAATTCATAACTTTTATTCTGTAGCTCCAAATTGGACAAATTATATATGAAAAATGATCAGAAAAATCCAATCTATCCATCTGTACTATTTTCATGCATGATCAAACAAGTTAAATTGATGTTTTAAGCAGAACAAGGAAAAGCACTTTAAAAGGCCATATTTGAATTTGAAATTTGAATCTTTGATTCAAATTTGTTCAAACCCTTCTAGCTTTAGTTGCATTAGCCCAATACACTCATATTGCCATGTTTCATGCATGCATCATATTGTTGCACATTGTTTGGTGATGCTTGTGTATCGATGGCCTTGCGACAGGTTCTGTCCCCGAGGAGTACCGTGATTACCCTAACGAAGAACCGTATCCGTGCATCGAACCATCAGGCAAGCAACCAACCATTTGATCATATCGATACAATCCCATGTTCTCGCTCCTGCTCTCTTTTACTACATTAAGACAACGCGATTCAAACTGCTGTGTGCTACGGTAGTTGAACCCATTTCCTCTGCATGACCTGTCATTGCCACAGTAACTAGATGAAACTCACTAGCATGTGTAGGAGTTGATTGAGCCATATGTATGTGTTGTTCCTACCTTGCTATGCCTGCTATGCTTAGAGTCGTGTCAGGTCTGGTTCATCTGGGTGATGGGCTAGAGTGAAATGATTATGTCGGTAATGAGAGTGGTGTGGTGAACACGATTTGGTAAAGGTATCGATGAGAGGCCATGTAGGAGTACATGGTGGGTTGTTTCATTGAAGCCGACCTTAAGCACTGAGATCTGTATGCGTGATTTAAGATACA
>NW_021297292.1:0-967 GCF_002162155.2 Triticum dicoccoides
TTTGCAAGCGGCGCGAAAAAAATTAAAAAGGGAATGCAACACGAGGACTTCCCAGGAGGTCACCCATCCTAGTACTACTCTCGCCCAAGCACGCTTAACTTCGGAGTTCTGATGGGATCCGGTGCTTTAGTGCTGGTATGATCGCATCCGACATGTTACCCCGGTCTTCGTCCCTTATCCTTGCCCCTCCCAGCTCCACTACAAAGACGATTGTACATTGCTTTGGCCGCTCCCTCTCAACTACGGAGACGAGTTTAACGCGGTTTCGACCCCTCCCTCTCAACCGCACCAGTGCACGCTTGCCGCGCCACAACGCCGACGCTGGACCCGTGAATCGTGAGCACCCAGCTATGACTTACCGCACTCGTGCAAAATAATAAAACACGGTAAATATATTACTTACACGTGCGTTTTGTTTTGCAAGCGGCGCGAAAAAAATTAAAAAGGGAATGCAACACGAGGACTTCCCAGGAGGTCACCCATCCTAGTACTACTCTCGCCCAAGCACGCTTAACTTCGGAGTTCTGATGGGATCCGGTTCTTTAGTGCTGGTATGATCGCATCCCACATGTTACCCCGGTCTTCGTCCCTTATCCTTGCCCCTCCCAGCTCCACTACAAAGACGATTGTACATTGCTTTGGCCGCTCCCTCTCAACTACGGAGACGAGTTTAACGCGGTTTCCACCCCTCCCTCTCAACCGCACCAGTGCACGCTTGCCGCGCCACAACGCCCGACGCTGGACCCGTGAATCGTGAGCACCCAGCTATGACTTATCGCACTCGTGCAAAATAATAAAACACGGTAAATATATTACTTACACGTGCGTTTTGTTTTGCACGCGGCGCGAAAAAAATTAAAAAGGGAATGCAACACGAGGACTTCCCAGGAGGTCACCCATCCTAGTACTACTCTCGCCCAAGCACGCTTAACTTCGGAGTTCTGATGGGATCCGGTGCTTTAGTGCT
>NW_021297293.1:0-1129 GCF_002162155.2 Triticum dicoccoides
TGTGTTTATGTGTCGGTCATCAACATTTGCAGTTTTGGCCGATTTTGGCCCTTTTCATGGACTATTACTCACTGAGTTTGGGTCCCTGAGCGATTTCCATGATTGACGAACCCCGTGGTGCGTTTATGTATCGTTGATCAATAACCCTAGGTTTTACCGATTCAGGGCTCTTTCATGGACTATAACTCACCATTTTGCAGTCCCAAAGCGATTGCCATGCTTGTCGAAGCCCAAGATGTGCTTACGTGTTGGTCGTCAAGACTCGCAGATTGGGCCGATTCTGGCCCGTTTCTTGGACTATTACTCAGTTTTGGGGTCCCGAAGTGATTTCCACGATCAACGAACACCGGGGTGCGTTTACGTGTTGGTCATCAACACTCACAGTTTTGGCCGATTCTGGTACGTTTTCTGCACTTTTACTCACTGTTTTGGGGTCCCGGAGCGATTACCATGATTGACGATCCCTGGGGTGCGTTTACGTGCCCGTCATCAACCCTCACAGTTTTGGCCAATTCTGACCCGTTTCGTGGACTATTACTCACCGTTTTGCGATCACAATGCGATTTCCATAGTTATTGAACTCTAAGGTGCGCTTACATGACGCTCATCAACAGTCACAGTTTTGGCCGATTCAGGCTCGTTTTCTGGACTATTACTCACTTTTTGGGGTCCTAGAGTGATTTCCATGAATAACGAACCCCGGGGTGCATTTACGTGTCAGACATCAACACTCGCGGTTTTTGTCGATTCTGGCCCGTTTCATGGACTATTACTCACCGTTTTGCGGTCACGAAGAGATTTCCATAGTTGTTGATCCCCAAGGTGCGCTTACGTGTCGGTCATCAACTCTCATAGTATTGGCAAATTCTGGCCCGTTTTGTGGACTATTAGTGACTGTTTTGGGGTCCCGGAGTGATTTCCATGATTAACAAACCCCGTGATGTGTTTAAGTGTCGGTCATCAACAGTCGCGGTTTTTGTCAATTCTGGCCCGTTTCATGGACTATTACTCACATTTTTGGGGTCCCAAAGCGATTTCCATGGATGTCGAACCCCAAGGTGCGCTTACGTGTCGGTCATCAACAATCACAGTTTCGGCCGATTCTGGCCCGTTTCTTGGAATATTACTC
>NW_021297294.1:0-1126 GCF_002162155.2 Triticum dicoccoides
TTTTTTTTTTTTGCGAAAAATCACTATAATGGCGAGTGTCTCAAAACTCTTCCTAGCTCAAACTGACAGGATGGGCACGAAATTTTTTCGACCAAATTTTTTTTTTTTCGACTGCCCGGACCCAAAAACTGGAAACGGGTCAAAAAAAACTTCCTATAATGGCACCTGTCTCAAAACACTCAGAAACACCTAAAAATAGGATAGCCAGAAATTTTTTCGAAAAATGCGTTTTCGAAAAATTTTGGGCCTAAACGGAGCGTGGCTACCCGACTCTTTTTTTTTTTTCCGAAACCTACTCCGGCAAGGAAACACGAATCGGAATCTAGATGGATCCCGAAAACAAACCTAATAAGCAAAGAACTCGGATTGGTGGTGGATATATGGTGGTGGTATATGGCAGCGGTGGTGGTAGCGGTGGTAGTATATGGATATGGATCGGTGGTGGTATATGGACACGGATTGGTGGTTGTATATGGATACGGATTCGGTGCGGTGGTGGTAGATGGCAGGGGCGATTATGATGGTGCGGCGGCGGCGTGACAACTTATGACCAGAACACGAAACTCTAAAAGACTAGACTCTAAAACCAGCAACTAGACACGACGATGCAACCGCAAATTCAACAAAGCAAAACCCTAAAAAGATTATGCAAGGCTCAGATTGGTTCGGATATGATGAACTAACCCTAAATTTTTTTTTGTGGCTTTTTCGTGGACTATAGGTATGAAGAACAGACTCGATCTAAACTACGAAAAACTGTAAAATCTCACCGAGCAACCTGGAAATCTGATACCACTTGATAGAGGCTAAGGTGTCCCGTCTTTCGATGAGATGGTGGATTTCGCTTTGGTGGAAGTCGATTTTGACGATCCGACTACGAACGTGCGAGGACGTCGCGCCTTAGCAATCGCTAAACCAACTCCGAGAGGTTATTGACCACGCCGGAGCACGATCAACCTGACCACGAGGGTCTGTTTCCTGCGAGCAAACGAAGAACAAGCAAGAAACTGAGATTGCAATCTGGATATTGCGAATATAAGATGAAAGCTTTATTGATCAAGGTGGGGTTCTGTGACGCCTTTGTCTGGTCGTTGAACACAAACGAAGTACGCGAAGTTGCAGCTAT
>NW_021297295.1:0-604 GCF_002162155.2 Triticum dicoccoides
GTTTTTCAAAATTATTTGAACTCCGGACTTCTTTTGTGTTCAGTATGCAACATTCAAAGTGAAGTCATCAATTTCCAACATGTTCTGACATCATTTGTTGTTTTTCGGCCATTTACCTAATTGTTTAGAGAGCTAAATGACCGGGAAATTGAAAATCACTACAAAATAAATCCTGAAAATGTTGAAACTTGGCATGGTATCATCATATCACCCGCATAGCATGCGCGAAAGAGTAGAGAGGGTCACGGCAAAAACTGGACGCACTTCGTGTACAAACTGGACAAACTCTTTCCGAGTATCAGGGTTTCGGACGAGAACTCATCTGTTACATGGCCACTTCAATGTTTTTTAAACTTATTTGAACTCCGGACTTCTTTTGTGTTCAGTATGCAGCATTTAAAGCGACGTCATCAATTTCCCACATGTTCTGACATCATTTGTTGTTTTTCGGTCATTTACCTAATTGTTTAGAGAGCCAAATGACCGTGAAATTTAAAATCACTACAAAATGAATCCTGAAAATGTTGAAACTTGGCATGGTATCATCATATCACCCGCATAGCATGGGCGAAAGAGTAGAGAGGGTCACGGAAAAAACTGGACG
>NW_021297296.1:0-1269 GCF_002162155.2 Triticum dicoccoides
TCGGTGTGAACCTGGGTGGCAGGGCGGTGTTGGGCACCCACACGCGGCGCTTCTGAGGACCAGCACCGGATGAGGAACCCATGTCACGGCCATGCTTGCGTGTTGCATCATAATCAGTCTGACCAGTTTCAGCACTGATGGCCTTGTTAACAAGTTTCTGAAAAGATGTGCACTCATGCAGACGGAGGTCGCGGCGAAGCTCAGGACTAAGCCCCTTACGGAACCTTGCTTGCTTCTTGGCATCAGTAGAAACTTCCTCAGTTGCATATCGTGCGAGGTTACCGAACTCCCTGCTGTAAGCATCCACAGAGAGTCGGCCCTGAGTGAAACTGCAAAATTCCTCACGTTTACGGTCCATGAGACCCTCCGGAATGTGATGTTCACGGAAAGCCTCGCTGAATTCAGCCCAAGTAGTGACATGGCCCGCTGGGTGCATAGCTCCATAATTCTCCCACCATAGACTGGCAGGGCCTTCAAGATGATATGCAGCAAAGGTGACCTTGTCAGCCTCTGCTACCAGCGCGGAACGCAGTTTGTGAGAAATACTGCGAAGCCAATCATCAGCGTCGAGAGGCTCGACGGAGTGGTGGAACGTGGGTGGATGTAACTTGATAAAATCACTGAGTGACACCACGTTAGTCCTCTGATGGTGTGCCGTGTTCTGTTCAATACGCTCCAACAAACGGTTGGTCTCCCGCTTGTTTCTTTCGGCTTCCATCATAACCTCGGCTAGGGAAGGAGGATGAGGCAGATTTGCATTCCTGACTTCGCTGCCTTCGGCCTGCTCTTCGGGAGCAGGGTTAGTGCGCGTGTTGACCATCCTAGGTAAACAAGACAATGATTTAGTCAGGATGATAAAATTCCGACATAGGATACAGAATGTAAGGAATAACTCGGAATGCAAGATGATCATCCGTATGACATGGTAGATACAGAAACTGCTTCTTTATTCCATCGTCATACACACCATACAGGGTTTAGTACAAGACCAAACAAGGTACTATTACGGTGAAAAGAGGATTACATCTCATCGGAGGCATTCCAAGCTCCTATACATTATTTTTCTACACCTCCGGAAGGCGATACAAACTAGGTCATATCCCACGAGTCACGCAGGACGATAGACGACACAGCTAACACGAACTAGTGATACTACCACTAACTCAGACCGATCCGTAGTAGTCCTCGTAGAAGTCACCTCCATAGCCTGGAAGCTCAACATGATCATCCGGAAACAGACGATCTCGCGGAGCTTGTGGACCATAGGGG